>NC_142495.1:9483774-9783774 GCF_965113065.1 Corylus avellana | reverse complement strand
TTTCATTTAAATTTGTATTCCCCAATTAACATTTACTCATTTGACATTGTTACTTTGATATGAGAGGCAAATTTGTGGGATTTGTCCTTCTAAAATACTTTTAGGCTGACAACAGGTTTTATCATGCAGGACAAGTGGAGGAACCTGCTAAAAGCTAGCTTTGCACAGACACCTCCAGATGATGGGGTAAGCATTAATGCTATTTTTTGCCCCCTCTTTCTCCCCTTGCTTTCTTTCATTTAAGTGGTTTGTGGTGGTGGGTGGGTGTTCAACCTGATGTTATCGTCCAATGTGGTGCTTTTTTGAACTCTTTGCTCAGCATTTATACAAGTGGTTGTTATGTGATCATCATGTTCTCTCTTAATTATTTCAGATTTGTGCTTTTATTTTTAATTTTTTTGGATTTTTACCGGCTCCGCTATCACTATATGTTAATATGTTACTATATCTGTGTGATAGAATTTGCTTGAGCATGAGCATGTGCACTGTAATTACTGACCTTAGATTATTACTTTATTGAAGGAAAATTTGATAGTGCTGTTCAATAATCAGTATATGGAAGCATTACAATTTTTACTTTTGTTTTCTTGTGGCTGGTTTAGCTTATGTAGTTTCTTTTTGTGGTCTATGATAGCGGAAGCCTACTTCAATGCCCATCCCTGAGCCAATTTTGGTACGAGTGAGAGAACTTGCTGAGATGAACGCACAGGTTCCTCCAAATCTTAGCTCAAGCAAACCGACTGTGGGTAGTAGAAATTTGCATGAAACAAGATCCGGGTACTTGTAACATTGTAAATAATATCATTTTAGTTGTCCAAAAAGAAATAAAGATACTAATCTGTATGCGTTCTAGAATTGGTTCCTTTGATGCTTCTTTTTATGATGCTTTGTATGGATGGTTGGTTAGGCATCAAGGAAGTTTACTAACAGAGATATGAGAACATTGTTATTTTCGTTTCTAAAACCTTAATAAGTGGGTTAGTTGATTTATGTAGCAATTTTAAAGAAGAGATAGACTATGACAAGGAAGGACATCAAGGTTGATGGAGCTTCACCTGTTCTTGCCTTATCGATCAAATCATTAATAGATCTAAACCGTTCAGTAAATCTATTTGTCATTAAGGTACGGCTGATTGAAATGCCTTTTGAATTATTGAGAGCAATATTATTGTCTATATTGTTACTTCTGGCTTCAATTAGTGAAGTAATGTTCTCTATATCATTTTCTTTGGTTGAATACATTTTTGATCCTTGTAGCTTGGTATTGGTATCAATTTGGTCTTGGTGTCATTGATTTTTCAATTAAGTCCTTTAAACTTTTTAGTATAGTTTATGATGGGAGTGCAAATGAAATTATGGATCTTTTTGGGTGGCATGTTTTTAATGATGTAGCTTCACCAATAGAGGTGACATTAAAGGGAAATTGATACCATAATGCATGTGATATGCAAACCTTCAATTTCATTTTCTCACTTACCCTGAATTCAATCATCTCCGAAGAGCCGGTTCTTTATAGTTGAGCGTTATTTGTCTCAAAAAAAAAAAAAAAAGTGAAATGGCAAAAATACCCCTTAATTATAAAGAACCGGCTCCTCGATCTTGTTCCCAATTTTAGTGTTTTTAATCCCGTTATTTATATTTCTACTAATGATGGTTCTCTATATATGAGCCATATTGTAATATTCATTTCTTGATAAAAATAAGCATATTTTATAATTTTCAACGTATAAGAGATTTTTTTTTTTTTTTTTTAAAAAAAAAAAAACTTTATTACGTCATTAAAATGATTTCAAATACAAACCAGTACATGTGGAAACAGGTGAGATTTCATGGAGCATTATTATCTCATAGTTAGTCAATTTATAGAAGATTAATCAATATTGAAATAATTCAAACTACCAATATATTCTTTTGTAATTTGTCCTTTTCAGGGAGTAATGGGATTGTGGAAAAGTAAAGTGATTCATGGGATAAGCCAAAATGCAAATTAAGATGACGTTATGTGATTGAGTATTATTCATGTGTGATTCAGTAGACTACAGGTTCAAGATTGCACCCGAGACAGTATGTAACCTTTGTTAATTGTGGACGTTATAATTCAGATTATATTACCAAAAACATGCCAAGTAAAATGACTATTTTTTATCTGTATTTGTGTCGTGACAACATATATTATTTATATGCAGAAATCGCAAAGAGTTTTGCAAATAATCTACGAATATGTTTGTTATAGTTTTTGAAAACACTTAAAACTAGCTCTAATAAGCTTAGGACACTCGTCATCTAAACACTTTATATGATACTATTAATTACAATTTATTAAACTAAAAAAATTGTAAATGCACTCTAGTATTTATTTTGATTATTCAAAGGGAAAAATATAATTTAGCCCCCAAATGTTCAAAATGTAATAAAGTAGCCTTTCAAACTACTAATCAGTTGCAATTTGGTCACTCCGTTAGTCATTACCGTCAAATAGAATGAAAAATTTAATACGATGTCGTTTTGGAAAAGTTAAGTTATTAAAATACCCCTTTAGGATGAAAAAAATAAAATGTAAGAAGTCCCCCAAACAACGCCGTATTGATTGGAAAAAAATGGATTGAAGGAATCAAAACGTCGCCATTTTCATAAGTTTTAATACCCTAGAGCAGCGGAAACACGCAGTGGGTCTTCTTCTCCATTTACTTCTCCACTTCCCTTTGCCACGCAGCAGTGTATAACCTTCTCCTCTCAGGCTCACCTGTAAGAGAGCTCAAAACCATCCCACTCGTCAACTATGGACAAGATTGCAACTGAGTTCGCTGACGATGTGAGTGCCAGTGGATTGTCGGTGGGAAGTTCGTTGGCAAAGTCTACCAATAGCAGTCCTGCGCGTACGAAATGCCTATGCGGAATTGAATCACAGTGATGACTTGATGCACGCAGCAAAATCTTGGTAGAATATTTATTGGATGCAGTAAATACAAGGTTTGAATTTTTTTTTTTTTTTTTTTTTTTCGAAAAATTAGGGTTTTCAAAATTAAGTTTTGCAAATTTGGAGTTTTTAGGAGTTTTACGAAATAAGTTTATTTGTTCGTTTGTTTGTGAATTGCGAGTTCACTAAGATGTTTGATTGGAATTACCTTGTTTTCAATCGATTTGTCTTAACTTTGCAATTTTTTTTTTGGAGATATGTTATGGGTTTGTTAGGCTGTCGTTTGATGTTCTCAATAATATGAATATTGAGTGGACTTATTCTTCTTCCTTTCTACCATGCCATGATTTCTTGTTTTGGTCCATCTTTGGGGTTGCTTTTCTTTTCTACTGTTTGTGACTTATTGAATGGCTGGGTCATGGTTTCATCCAAAAATAGGATACCTGATATTTAAACCCAATATTAGTACTTTTATGTTGCTCGAAATTACGTCCTTGGTGAGAAAGGTGGAGTCCTTATTGGAGTGGTTATTATAAAGAACCCTTCATTTCTAATGATTAAGAAATTTTCCAACATGACATGGCATTGATGTCTTGTAATTCTTTCTGCTTTGACTTGTTTGGTGGAATTTGTATTAGATATGATGCACATTATTGGTTTGGTCACAAGCCATTGTTATTGGGTCCGTATAACAGGTTGATGCTTGTATTCTTTCTGATAACTTGGATTTCTAGCTCTTATTTTTTATTTTTTTCATCTTGGGTGCAGCTCCCTTTGTTAAGGATATATTAGTATATTACTATATTGCAATCAGGAATATCATGCATTGTTTTTCCCCTACACACATAACCGACTGTGAAGAAGTTTTTATTGGCATCTTGTGCTCTTTGTTGTAAGAAGCTTGTTCATAACTGCAGTTTGTTTCGTGGTTTGGAAAGGGTCCAAGTTGACCTAATTTTCAGTCTTGATTTGTGGATGACAAATAGGTTCCAGGATATGAACATGGGAGTTTCATTGGTCACTTTTATTGAAGGCTTGTGTTTGCTCTTTGGTCCTGGTCTATTTTGTTGTTGATCACAAAAATAGGATACCTGTTTGTTGTTGCGTGTATTTGAACAGTTTGAGATTGAATTAACTTTGAGGAAATTTATGGTTGATGGCAGATTATGGTTGAGCTTGACCCTTTTGCTTGATACTTCTGCTATTCATTTATCCTCCAAAATACAAGGTTCGATTATATATATATATATATATTTTTTTTTTCGAAAAATTAGGGGTTTCAAAATAAAGTTTTGCAAATTTAGGGTTTTAAAAATTCGGGGTTGTATGAAATAAGTTTCTTTGTTCGTTTGTTTGTGAATACATGGGTCACTAAGATGTTTGATTGGAATTATCTTGTTTCAACCAATCTGTCTTAACTTTGCATTTTTTAATCTCATTAAAAAAAGCACAAAAGGTGTTTATTGTTCCCATTTTCTTGCGTCTTGAATATTTCTGTTAATGTGAATCATATGATAAGTAATTAACGGTGTTTGCATAATTGGTGACTAATTCTCATTTATGAAATATGCAAAAAGATGGTGATCGTGGTTGTGATTATTTTATCTGGGTGGACGAAGAAGCTATGCTCCCTGTGTCACAGTTCAATGCCCAAATAGCTGATCAAAATAAGGGTTTTCAAGCTGAACTGGTGAAATTGACGTTGCAGATTAATGCTGAAAAGTGCAAAAACAATAGCATAGAAAAAAAACTTAGGGATGTCATTGGCCACTTGTTTGATTTTAGCATTTTTGTTGTTGTCTTGTTTTGTTAGTGATAGGGAAAAACATCATTGCACTTGCACTGTTAGCATGACAATGTTGCCATAAGAGGGAGAAATCTATGTAGTTTAAGGACTTTCATTCAGTGGATGGTCTTAAAGTGCAAAAACAATGTTGCCTATTAAGTTTTGTTGAACTTCTTTTGTTGATGCAACTATTAATGTATGAACTTTTACTCACCTTGCTATTAATTTGCAAAGTTATTTCTTGTTGATGGTGTTGGTGCAATGATGATATGAGTTGTATATGATATGACTATGATAAAGCATGCATGCAAAAGATCCAAAGAGCAATGGATAGTCTCCTTATCCCCAAAATGCATCTATATATCCTCCATTCTTGAGCTTATTATTCAACTAGCAACCGGATAATATCAAGAGAAAGAAAAAAAATCAGAGAGTAAAGATTTAAATTGCAAAAAGTAACTAATCCAAACTATCATTAAAAATGCTAAAATTTCAAATGTGTCTACCATTGTAATCTCACATATCATAAATAGCTTGCTTCTATATTATCCTAGAATGGTCCACTTTCCTAAAACTGAAAATTGGTTCATAATCTCTCAATAATATAAGTTAACAAAAACACATCCAAAATGACTAATTGTTGCTTTCACAAGGTAAATGTCTCTAACATTAACCATTATATTACACATCGAACGTGACCAATTATTACTTTCACAATCCCTTTCTTTGGATCTAATATTTTTGCCAATCTAGCTTCTTCCTTTTTGTCTTGTTAGCCTCCATTACTGCAATTGCTTTCTCCATGGTTGATACAATAGTTTTACCTCTTCTGGCAGGCATTGATGTACATATAGTAGTAAGCCCCAATTGTGGTTGAGGAGGCTGAGAATATCCAATTGGTTGAGCAAACCCTTGTTGTGATGTCCCATCTTCCTATGTCGATAAGTGTGTGCTCACATTAACCAACCATCAAATTCAAAGGAAAAAATAATAAAAGAAACACTTAATGTATGAAGTACTCACAGTAGCACTAGCATTGCTTTGAAATTGTGTGGACTGTGTTTGAGGAGGTCCATACAATTTGATTATGTTGACAGTACCCTGAAACTATGTAACATGAAAATATTAACTTTTATTCAAAAGTAAAATGCACATTAAATTAAATGGACCACAATGAAATATCATTGTTTGTATTGCTCACACTAGCATTGCTCTGAGACTGTGTGGACTGTGTTTGAGGAGGTCCATACAACCATACTGTGTTGACAGTACCTTGAAACTATGTAACATTAAAATATTAACTTTCATTCAAAAGGAAAATGCACATTAAATTAAATGGACCACAATGAAATAATATTATAAATAGCTTGCTCACATTAGCATTGCTCTAAGACTGTTGTGTTTGATATTGAGGAGGCCCACACAATCTGAATGTGTGCACTGTACCCTGAAATTGACCTCCACCTCCACCCCTAGTCCTTGGTCCACCTCTATACAGTCCAATAGGTCCTCCCCCAGTCCTTGGCCCACCTCTATGGAGTCTAGTAGGCCCTCCCTTAGTTCTTGGTCCACCTCTTTGCAGTCTAGTTGACCCTTACCCCTACCCCTATTACTCCCTCTACCTCTAAAAGATGCATCAGTAGCTTGCGGAATCTGTAAAGATGATGTAAACTTGGTAAATCAAATGTAATGAAGTTATGACAATGAATATTGACGTATTAACAGTTTGGAACTTACTGTTTCAGCATCAGTGATTGGCTAGGGAGTTGGGGTATGACCATGTAAACTTGGCCTACTACCATCTTGTACCTATTGTGGTGCGGATGTCATCCATCTTTGTTTGATATCTCTTCATCAACTTCTTCCTTATCATTTTCAGCATGGATATGATCGGCAGGTCACGCGCCTTCATAATGTTAGCATTAAAGCACTCGTACAGGTTGTTTACAAGTAGATCATACTTGGGGAATGTATTGAACCAAGCCCTAGACCATGAGCTTGGGTCAATCTTTGACAAATAGTTGTATGCATCCTGGCTTATAAGCTTCAATTCATCCATTGCCTTATGGAATTCAGCTTTAGTGTATGCTGCAGACGAAGCCCATAACTTGTCCTTCAATGCAAGACCATGATGACCTATGTCTCTGTAGTTCACATACAAATGCTTTACACAAAACCGGTGGCCACCCCCGGGAAGAACCACATCAAAAGTTGGTTGCAGTCCCTACACTCGGTCACAATAATAAACAAAATTTGGTTATCTTTTGATGAAAACAACAAAAAACAAAAACAAAGAAACATAATGAATTTAAAATATAGTTACCTTTTGACGATCATAAATAAATGTCCATCCTTATGCAAGGGGGTGCCAAGATCTGATAGCAAAGTCTTAAGAAACCATATCCAATTGTCTTTGGTTTCTGCCTCAACAACTGCAAGTGCCATTAGGTACATGTTATGATTGCCATCCCTTGAAATAGCAGACAAAAGCTGTCCCTTAAAGGTACCCTTCAAAAAACATCTTTCTAACCCAATGATAGGCCTACAACTAGCTTGAAAACATTTCTTCATGGTAGCCAAAGAGAAATACAACCTATAGAAACATGCTGAATGGTCGGGTAAACGTCTATCAACCTTCATCATCACACAACTACCCCGGTTTGTTTGTCTAATTATTTCACGATAATCCCAAAGCCTATTGTATTGAAGCTTTACTTTGCCCTGAATCACTTCCTTTGCAATTCTTCTAGCCATATACAACTGCCAATTATTAACATCAACACCACACTTATCTTTGACTTCCCCAAGAATTGTCTTCAACGGCATGTTAGGTTGTGCTCTAAACTTGTCAATCAATTTATCAGCAATCCAAGATGATTTCACAGTCGAATTCCTATACTTCCTTGTATAAGTGTGTTTGGCCTGTATTGATCTAATTTCAAATGACTCATCATCCTTACATTTACGACCGTAAACCCGATACTTATAACCTGGATCCCTACATACCACAATATATTTGACCAGGTAATTCTTTTTAAACCTTATATCCTTCCAATTTCTTAAATTGTTCTCTCTAATAGCTTTTCGAAAGACTTTGATTGAGGAAAATCTCTGCCCATTCACTACAAAAATAGTGATAATTTTTTACCAGGAGTTTTTAACGTGTCAATGGTATTGATACGTCAAAAACCTCTTTTGACGTGTGGTTTTTGACGTTTATCAATGGTCAAAAGGGTGGGTGTTAAAAATCCCAGATTTTTGACGTGTCTACAGTGACACGTCAAAAACTTTTGACGTGTCGGGAGTAACACGTCAAAAAAAATTATTTTTGACGTGGCATTTCTAGCACGTCAACAAATGTTTTTGACGTCGCAACACTGCCATGTCAAAAACATTTTTGACGTGCTAAAATTCAGCACGTCAAATTTTTTTGACGTGGCAATAATTTTGGCCTTTTTTTTTTAATTAAAAAATTTATTAATTTAAATTATTTTTCAATTAAAATTATATATATATATATTATTTTCACCCCACGTTGGTCAGCTCTCTCCCCCCCAGCTCTCTCCCTCTCTTCTTTTCTCTATTTTCTTACTCTCTCTCTTCTTTCTTCTTTTCTCTTTTCTCCATTTTCGTTACTCCCCCCCCCCCCCCCCCCAGCTCTCTCCCTCTCTTCTTTTCTCCATTTTCTTACTCTCTCTCTTCTTTCCTTCATTTTCAAAAACTCAAAACCGAAAAATCTTCAAAAATCAAAAACCAAATAAAAAAATCAACCTGAAAAATCAAAAACCCAAACCCAAAAAATCTTCTTATCTTCTATTCTTCTTCTTCTCTTTTCCTTTTTTTTTTTTTTTGCAGATCTGCTTCTCTTCTCCTTTTATTTTTCTTCTTCTTCCTCTTCTTTTTCTCCTTTTTCTTCTTCCCTCTAGAGGGAGCTGGCCGGCTGCAAAGAGAAGCTAGGGAGATTGAGAGAGGAGAGAGAGAGAGAGAGAGTTGAGTTTGGAAATGAGAGAAAAATGACCAAATATATAAAAGAATTATAAAGGGGAAAAAAGAGGGAAAGAAGATAGGAAAAAGAGGGAAAAAGTTAAAAATCCTGCTTTTTTTTTAGTGACGTGCTAACATTAAACACGTCAGAAATTTTTGACATGCTATAATTAACACGTCAAAAAAAAGTTTTTTTTTCCTAGCAAAAATAATTTTTGACGTGCTGGTTTTAGCACGTCAAAAATTTCTGACGTGCTAAAAGTTGCACGTCAAAAATAAACCAGATTTAAAAAAAAAAAAATTGAAACAGTAATAATTTCTGACTTGCTGGGTTTCGGCACGTCAGAAATTTCTGACGTGCCAAAACCCAGCATATCAGAAACTATATATATATATAATCAACACAAAAAATAAACCAATTTTTTTTAAAAAAAAAATTGAAACAGTAATAATTTCTGACGTGATGGGTTTTGGCACGTCAGAAATTTCTGATGTGCCAAAACCAAGCACGTCAGAAACTCTATATATATATATATATATATATATATATATAATAACCATTAATAATTATAATACCTAATTATAATTATCATTCTAATAACAACAAAATATCTTCACCCCACCTTTGTTAGCTAATCGTCTAATCTAACCACCTTTCATGGCATACATTAATATATAGCATGATTATGTTTAATTAGTGTACATTAATTAATTATATAATATACATGTGATATTAATTGGAATGCATGTGATATATATATACATATACATATATACCAAGTAATTTATACTAATTAATATGATAAACTTAATTTTCCTATCCTTTAATTTTTTTTATGCCAATTAAAATTAATTGTTTTTTAATACATATTTTTTATATCAATTATTTCCTAATTACAATAAAATGTTAATTTTTTTTTTTTGACGTGTTGGTTAGACACGTCAAAATGTATTGACGTTTTAACTACAACACGTCAAAATATTTTTGACGTGCCAAGCATGGCACGTCAAAAGTTTTTGACGTGCCACTGATGGCGCGTCAAAAGTTGTGTGGCACGTCAAAAACATATAATATAATATTTAATTATATTTTATAATTTAAATTATAATAAATTATATTTATTTTAATTTTATTAAGATTATATATTAAATTATATTTGTATTAAAATTATATTTACTCTATCATATAATTTCTATTACAAATATAATTTATTATATTATATCATTTTTTTTCTTCTTATATGTCCACATTATATATCCATACAACACAATTACAATTAATTAAATAATAAATAAATTAATATTCTAGATGTATAGATAATTAGATGTATCCACTCACCGACCACATATTTTGTGTTGGCCGAGTTCATGTGAGGTTTGCGGGTCTTATAAAATAAATGTATTCAGTATGTTTTATATATTTTTAAAAAATTAATATGGCTATCATATTAATATTACTAGACTGATATATATATATGCATGATAATATCATGTTCAACTTAATATTAATGAAATGGTTGAATTAGATGCATGCATATATATATACAACAAACATATATATATACCAAGTAATTTATACTAATATGATAAACTTAATTTTCCTCACCAATCAAATTTAATTTTTTATGCCAATTAAATTTAATTATTTTTTAATACATATTTTTGATATCAATTATTACCTAATTATTTACAAATTAATGTTAATTTGTTTTTGACATGTTGATTTGACACGTCAAAAGTTTTTGACGTGTCAACCTAACACGTCAAAAACTTTTGATGTGTTAAAATGCAGCACGTCAATAATATTTTTTTTGACGTGGCAAAAATTAGTTACTGTTTGCCACGTCAAAAAATCTCTTTTTTTTTTTTCTTTTTTTTTTTTTTTTTTGTAGTGATTACTCAATAGGAGTGTCAATGCGGGCAGTCCGCTAACCGCTTAACCGTATTAACTGCTAAACCGCTAACTGCCTTTTTATATAATATATTTTTATAATTATAATTATAATTATATTTATACATATAAAATAATCACTTGATCATTAAATCACAATTTGAGTATTAATATATTATCACTATAATTTATATGATTATATCACATGATCAATTGATCATTAAATCATTTGATTATATAATAACAAATTATACATATATAACATGACATAACTCATAAGTATACCAATTCATACTAATACAACAATTAAGTATCTAGAGATTTATTTACAATGTATGTTATAAACTTATAAGTCTATATATGTTATAAGTCTATATAAGTCTATATATGCATATGAATAATATAAATGTATAATATCAATACTTAATCATATAATTCAATGACAATTCAAATACTTTATTCAAGACTTCAAATGAATCATATTATTAATGTATAATGATGATGTGATTCGTATAATACCAAATTAAGTAATTGACATTGGATTAAACAATGTGTTACTTATAAACACATTTACCATTAGAAATTAAGTTCAATTCAAAGAAAAAAAAATTATAAGTAAACATGATAATAATTTAAATAATTAATCATATGATATAATTTAATGAGATCATATCATTACATAATATCAAATTAAGTAATTGACATTAGATTCAACAATGTGTTACTTATAATCACAATTGAAGTATTAATGTATTTTTCGAACATTTTTTGGAAAAAGAAATTTAACCAATTTTTGAAAAAAAAAAAAAAAAGAAAATTAACTATTTTTTGAACAATTTTGAATTTTTTGAATCATTTGTAACAATTTTTTTAAAACTGAATCATTGATAGCTAATAGTTTTACCCTTGAACCTTTTTTTTAAAAAATAATAATAAATTAATTGAAGACAAAACTACGTCGTTTTGCACTTCTATATATTCATCTCTTCTTCCCAACCCTAAACCTCAACGAAAATCACTCAGTAAACAGCAACCTCTCTCATTGTCTTAACTCTCGTCTCTCAAGCTCACTCGCTGCTCACGCTCGGCTCAACGAAAATACTGGGTAGACATTATCGTTTCTTTCTCAAATTAGACAGTTAAGGTCAGTGGCTTTCTTTCTAGCTCATACCCAAATTATTTCGCATTCGTTTTCTTCGAGTTTTTGAAGTGCTCTATGTACTGTGTAGTTGCCCGAGCTACTTTGATTTTTGATTTTCTACTATTTTACAATTCTTTCCAATGATTTGGGGTCGTTTATTGTGTATTTGTTGATTACTGGGGTATGATCGAAATGGGTTTTGGATTATATTGGTGGGTCACTGGGTTGGGGTTCATATGAGCTGTTCTAGCTCTGCTTGGTTGCTAAGTAAATGTGGGAAAGAGAAATAAATTAGGCCTCAGGCTTGGGTTTGGGTTTGGATTATCCGTTATTTAGTTCATTTTCTTTTATTAATTAGGCCTGATCGTAGTGGGCATTGGATATTGTAGATATAAGATATGTTTGTTCAATTGTTTGGTATTAAGTCGTTCTGCTTTATTACGAAATATATATATATATATATATATAAAGGATAGGTTGGAAATTTAGCAGTTTAAATATTGAGATACTGTGGAATACACTACTGTGATTTTTTCTTATCTAATGTTTGTGCTTTTCAAGCTATTTTGTAAACTAATTTATTGATTTTTGTGTTTTTCCTTAGTTTTCTTGGCAACAATAAGGCTTCAATCTTGTTGATTGAGTTCTTTAAAGGAGTTGACGACTATGGAATTAGAGTCAAGAGAATAGGTACTGGACAGAGCTGATAATCATGTTTGCTTATTAATATTTGTGTTTTGGTTGATGGTTTGTACGTTTGTGATGATAGCTTGGCTTTTTTACTGAGAAAATATAAAGGCTAAATTGTTGTGTTTTATATTGACATTTTTTAGGTGTGTTTTATATATATATTTTGGGATTTTGTCAAGCATCAATGAGTTTTAGTAGATTATTGCCAATCTCACGTATGTTATTTGTTTTCTTATATATATATATATATATATATATATATATATATATATATATTATATACATATTTATTACAAACCCATTGATCAATGTTTTACAGCTCATTGTACATATCTATTAATTTAAGTAGGTTTTACAAATAGAAGTATGTATATTAAATTGTCAACTGGTGTTTATCAACTGTATTAAATGGAGGACACTTTGAGTGATGCAAGTATCTTGCCAACGAGTAACCCTGCCCCTATTATGGAAGTGTAAGATGTTGAAACACATTCCTCTGAAAATGTTAGAAGTTTCTCACCGTCCCAACAAACCAAAAAACCACCTACAAATCAATCTATTGTGTGGGAGCACTTCAAGAAAGTGGAACTAATAGACAAGGACAACCCTAAAGCAAAGTCTAATCATTGTAGCAAGTTGATAGGGTGTCACTATATGAGAAATGATACTTCACCCATGATGACCCACCTTACCCATGGTTGCCCAACATCTCCACTTTTGAAATCAAAAGTACCCAAAAGCCAAACTCTGTTGCAAACGTCACTTAAGAAATCGGTGGAAGGCACTACTGGCAACCAATTGGGATTCAAGAAATATGATCCGGAAATTTTAAGGAATGAGTTAACTGAGTATTTCATTGAGAGTGAGATGCCTTTTAGGCATGTGGAGAGTCATTTGTTTAGAAAATGGATGAATTTAGTTGAACCTAGGTTCAATATACCAAGTCGTAATATTCGACAAAAAGATTGCATGACAGTATGTGAAAGAGAAAAGCTTGCGTTGAAGAGTGTTTTGCATAGTAAAAGGATTTGCATCACTATTGACACATGAACATCCATTCAAAATTTGAACTACATGTGTGTTACCGCTCACTTCATAGATAGAGATTGGATACTACAAAAGAAAATAATCAAGTTTTGTCTAATTTCCAATCATTCAGGTGAGTAAATTGAAAAAATGGTGGAGAGTACATTGCTAGAGTGGGGGATTGGTGGTGTTTACACTATTACAGTTGATAATGCCTCGGCCAATAAATTGGAGATTGATTATTTAAAGAGCAGGTTGAAGGATAAGAATTATACTGTTTTGGGAGTTGAATTTCTTCACATGCGGTGTGCTACTCACATTTTAAATCTTGTTGTACATGAAGGCTTAGATGAGTTGGGTGATTGTATAAATAATATAAGGAATGCGGTAAAATATGTGAGATTTTCACCGTCTAGGATGACAAAGTTTAAAGGTTGTATAGAGCGGGAAAATATTACATGTGTGAAGATGGTGTGTCTAGATGTTAAAACTAGATGGAAATCTATATACTTAATGTAACATCCCCAGCCCGTTAGGGTTAGGTTTGTTAAAAATTTCTTACTCGCAAAGATCCTTAAGGTTTATCAACTAACAATATTAGAATAAAAATGAATGCATGAATCTCTAGAATATCACGTCCTTCAAATAAACTGAAATATCTATGCTTAACAAAAATATGTCTCACAAACGATAATAAGGTTCTTTATTAAAATAAATTCATCACTCTCTGAAAGAAAACTGTGCCAATGCACTTATTAACTTGACTAATATGAAATCATAAGAAATCCTAAATACGCCCGCCCCCATTCCGGCCTCCTATTGCAACCTGTTCACCACTTGAAACAAGAAATAAAACTGATGAGCCTAAAGGGGGCCCAGTAAGTGAAATCCACAACCATAAGCAGTTTTACTCCTTGTCCCGTTTTGAAAAATGGAACTCATAACTACATATGTTCCCAGTATATTTTTAAAGAAAACAGAAAGCACATAAAATATATTATCATCAATAAAATTTGTGATAGTCTTTATCTCATACTAGGGTCCATGTATATTGTTACCCCCATATACTAGGGTTGCGCGGTCCTTGCGACATGGGATGAGATACTGTGGTCATAGCCCCATCCCCTGGCCAGCCGATTAACTCTGGGTGCACTCAGCATGACAAAAAAAAAACTACGATGGAACCACCTTCTGGCAGAGCCTCTTTCAACGGTTGCGCCTCCATCCTTAGCATCGGTACCGAGCTTCTCTCTTGTTTCTATTTGGGCCTAAAATACACTCCTCCCTACATGTACCCTCATTTTATAACACTCTTTTCTCATTTCTTGTACTTCTCTAGGTACATCTTAGGGCAACATGTAGGAGGGTTTATTATCATTTTCTCAAAATTCTCTTTATAACATCAATATTTTCACAATGTTTATTTTTCTCAAACTTGTCATGCATGCATAATAATTCCATAATATAAACAAAATAATCATTTGCAGTTTGAAACAAAATTGCATAAATAGCATGACATGATAATTTTTCTAGAAGGGATAGTAAATTCACTTACTTCTTGACTGCAGTAAAATTTTCTTCTGAATGCTAACTAATCTCCTAAAGGAAATACAGACACGTTACTACCCTCATACACGTCACAACAAAACATTTTATTACTATTATGAGTTGGCTTGCTAATCAATTGAGAATGAACTTATTTAGGTGTTTAGGTATGCTTCCCAATAAATTTCCAGAATTTATTTTATTCCTTAGGATTCATATATATATATATATATATATATATATATCTTAATGTACTTTAAATTATTCTGTTTATAAAAAGATTACTCTCATTTATTCTATATTTATATAGATATATAGCTAAGTATACTTCAAACCTAGTTGCACCTGCATATGCACGCCGAGGTACTACAACTATATACATATATATACTTTGGATCATCATATATATCTATATGTCTTGAAACATTCCAGATATACGTGTATTTATAAATACTTCCATCATTATATATATATATACACTTTAAGGTAGTCCCATGTATATATTTATAAATCCTTCAAAACATTATATATATTTACATATTTTGAAGCAATCCAGATGTATGTATATTAAAAATACTACAATTCATTATATATATATATATATATATATATATATATATATATATATATACTTTAAAGTATTCTTCATGTATATGAATATTTATAAATCCTTCAAATCACTATATATATATAGCTGCACGTGAAGAGTAAAACAAGAAGAAAACCAATCTCTCTTTCCCACTACAAGACCACACCGCAACCAAGGTAAGAAGATACTAAAATTTTACATAACACTTGTGCTCTTAATTAAGTATATATATATAAGAAGAAGAAAGAAACAATCTGTGAGGCAAAGACCATAACGTGAGGAGAAAAAGGTGAGCGGCAGGGAAAATTTCTCTTTTTTTTTTGTTTTTTTTTTTTTTTTGCTCTCTTTCTTTCTTGGTATGCGGCAAGAGTTTGTTTCACTCCCTTAAATACGCAGAATAAAAGAGAGGAAATAGGTTTTCAAGGAGCTTAGGGTTTTTCTTTTGGTAGTAGGCGCCTAGGGCTTTAGTATATATATATATACTATTATTTATATTTTACTCTTTTATTTTATTTACTTATTATTATTATTTATTATATATTTTTAATTCGTCCATTCTCATTGTTAACCTAAGCCAACCCTTTTTTTTTTTTTTTTTAAATCTACGAGTCAACTAAAAATACTCTAAAGGGACTTAGGATTGTCACACTTAATGTTGTGTACCGTTGAGAAATATGAAAAAGCTTTTGAGCTACTGGGTGAGGAAGATCATTAGTTTGTTGTTCCTTCTATTATTGATTGGGAAAATGCTAGGGCATTTGTGAAGTTTTTGAAAACTTTTTATGATGCCACGTTGAAGTTTTTAGGTAAATGTTTATAAATTTGTTATTTTCAAATTCATTTTACTTTTTATTATGTATGAATTCATTTTAGTAATATTACGTTTCAGATTCAAATTGTATCACTTCCAATTCATATTTTATGCAACTTTGTATTATTCAACATACATTGAATGATGGGTGTCTTAGTTGTGATCCTATCATGAGGAGTGTGAGTTAGTATGAAAGAAAAGTATGAAAAGTATTAGGGGGATATAGAGAACAATACAAACATCAACTTCTTGATGTTTATTGCTTTTGTTCTTGACCCGCGTTCCAAGATAAGGGCGTTAACGTATTGGTTGATAAAATGCCATGGGCCTAAGCGGGTGGAAGCCATAGTGAAAATAGTGAAATCCCTCATAAAACGTTTGATGGACCAATACAATAAGTTTAATGCTGGTGAGTCATCTACCATTCAGGCAAATGTAAGAAGTTCAAGTGGTAATTTGAATGTTGATTGTGATATCTTGGAAGATAACAACTACCAATTTAGGAAGATGTTTTCCAACTCTTTGAGGAAGAGGATGATTTGGTATGTAGGTCGGCGTTGGATCAGTATTCATTGGATGAGTGTGAAAAAACAACAAAAGATTTTGATATTTTAGGTTGGTGGAAGTTTAATGCGTCCAAATACCCTATCCTCGCAAAGATAACTCGTGATGTATTTGCCATCCCTATTTTCACTGTTGCTTCTGAGTCCGCATTTAGCACCGGTGGGCGTGTATTGGATTGCTTTAGGAGTTCATTGTCTCCACTTACCGCTGAGGCCTTGATTTGCACACACAACTGGATAAAGAACCGCCTAAGCGATGCCAAGTTGAATGAGTTTTTGACAGAATTCGATGAGCTAGGTAAATGTTTATAAATTAGTTATTTGTAACTTCATTTAGTTTTCATTATTTATTAATTTATTCATAAATGTGACTCAACCTTCAAGTTCAAGTGCTGCTTCATCTTTTGCCTAGAGGTTTGTTAGTAACGAAGATTATCATTTTTTGAATTGTCATAGTATTTTAATTACAATACAATTATATTAAGCACGTTTTGATATGTGTACACACTTTTACCTTAATATTATTATGTTTAAGTTTATAACTTTTCTTCTTTTGACGTTCACAGGATTTGCTAGAGGACCAAATGAGAGGATTGATGAAGTTTTTATGTTTTATTTGTATCATTTAATGTTTTATTTGAACTTCTTTTATATGTTGTGTTGAACTTTTTTTCTAATTTTTTTATATGTTGTGACAATTGTGTGAACTTTTTTTTATATGTTAGTGTTTAATTTTTTTTTTTATATGTTGTTTTTTTAAAAAACAAAAAACAAAAAAAAGGTTAATCGGTTATGATTTAATATTTAAGGAATTTTTTTTTAAAGTACAAGTAAATATAAATTTGGGGTCAAATATTTTTTATTTTTCAATATGGGCTCTTTTTATAGTAATTGGGCCCAAGAAGACAATAAAAATACAAAAAAAAAAAGAAAAAAAAGAAGAGAGGGTAAAAAATGCTATAGTAATAAAAAAAAGCCCAAAAAGTCCAAAAAAAAAACCTAATTTTGAAAAAGTAGTTAGTAGGTAGTTTTCTATTTCACTAACTGCTAACCGCCGATTAGTAACTAACCGCTAGGCGGTTAGCGGTTGTGATTAGTGAAATCTACTAATCGCTAAGGCGATTACAGTTAACAGTTATTGCCAATAACCGCTAACCATAATCGCCTTGACACCCTTATTACTCAACTGTGGGTTGTACATGTCAGTTTGTTAAAACTCTGTTCGCCTAATTACACATGTGGCAAGAGACGAAACCTCATTCTCCTCATCACTTATGGGAGGGGATTCAAGAATGTCACTTTGTGCCATGTTTGAGTTTGCATCATCATCATCAACCTCATCACCATAGCATTTACCCCTTCCACTATCTTTTTCAGCTCCCTCTGCATTTGCATTTTGATTATCATTCTCCGCCTCCTCATCATCATATTCCTCCTCCCCATCCTTACCCTCATTACCCTCCCCATCACCCTCAACACCACCCTCCTCAACATTGCCCTGCCATGGATGGCCCAAGCAGGTGGTTATCTTCATCAAACAAGTCCGGTTCTAACATGTCTTCCTAATAAGGATCATCTTGATCAATCTTCTGTTTTCACCATATTCACCATCATTATCATCATTATCGTCTTTATATTCATCATCATTAACTGTAGGCTCATCAAATGAAACAAGGTATAACTCAATAATCGGTACCCCTACATGTGCAACAACCATTTCCAACATATTATAGTCTAATGAAATTAATTTCAAACCACTTTGGATACTACAACCTGTGTGTAAGTAATACACCAAATCCTCTGACTTCTATCTATAATTTTTGACTCCTCAATCTCAAAAACTGACAACATGTCCTCGTCAAACATCTCATCATACACATTTACCTCACCTCCCCCCCCCCCCCAATATGTGCACGTAAACCCCCTACTAATCTTACCACCGTAATGCACATCAAATACAAACTCTCATATAGTCATCCTAAACAATAAAAGAATTCAAGAAAATTAACAACTCAATAAAATATTAAACAACTCAAGCTTAAGTAATTATTAAGTACATATTAATTAATTAATTAATTAAATTTAATTAGTAATTACTATTTCACATATATGTTAAAATATGTTGTTTTCAGTATAGCATGCACATGCAGCCAATGAGATTGATTAATTAAACGGTCAAATGCACATGCATGAGTAGAAGGCATGCAATCTAAAGTATGGGCATATCCCGGGACCACATGTAGACAATATATGGTCATTAATTATGTACACAATATTATCTGGGCATATGCAGCTTTCTATGATATATTATATGACATTATTTTATAGGGACCATAAAACCAAATTAGATGGCTCAATTCTAGAATATAACATCCATAGGTATTCCCATTTGGTCAGTGTTTTGGTAGAAATTAAGTCCATTTGTTTTACTATTTACCTTTTGCCCAATTTTCCAATGTGATTTCCATGTCTTGTTCACAGGTTGCAGTCTTTGGTTCAATTGAAATGCCTAAAGGTGATTTATGGGTCATCTTTGCCATTCTATCCACCATAATTGATTATTGTGCTAAGACATACTTCACGTAAGGGGACCATAGAAAAAAGGGAAAACAAACAAGCAAAAAAATAAGCAGACAATAAACCCATCAACCATAAAACTACAAATATTATTCAGTAAAACCAAAATCCCTAATAAGCAGACAAGCAAAAAAATATACGAAAAAAAAAAAAAAACAAAGTGACCCATATCATTTTCCTTTACCATAAAGTCAATTTCCCTTCACCCAAATCAAAACATCAATAAAGAGAACCTAAACCCATCGAGAAAGAGAACTCCACAAACCTTAGAAAATAGGAAGACTCAATTAAATTTGATGTTAAACCTTCAATGGCCGAAATCTTGGAAGGAAGACATCTTTTCTACCCACAATCTATACTTTTTTGTGAGCTTAATGTGTAGATTTCACAAATTGCAGCTGTATGGAGAAGGGAAGTGACGAACTGGAAGGGTGAACTAACGAAGAAGACAAAGTGAGGAAGATGCTGGACGGGGGATTATCTTCTTTCATTTTAATCCTTGACCTTACCAAAACGGCGCCGTTTTGGTAGGTGCAAGGAATTTTTTTTTTAAAGTAGCATGACAACGTTTTGTGGGCTTTTTTTAAATTGATTTTTTTCTTCTTAAAATGGCAATTTAGTAACTTAAACTCAACAAAACGACGTCGTATTGCATTTTTCATCCATTTTGACAGTGCTGACTAAAGAAGTGGCCAAATTGCAACTGGCTGGTAGTTTTTGGGGCTACTTTATTACATTTTGAATATTGGAGGGCTAAATTGTAAATGGCTGGTAGTTTGGGGGGCCATTTTATATTTTTCCCTTATTCAAAACTTTTAATGATTTCTTATAATTCAATTGATCATTCCATGAAATTATTCATAGTTGTATTAATATCATAAATAAAATTGTCACTTTAATTTACCATCTCTTAATCTTTGAGTACTTGAGTTAATCTTTTAATTATTTTTGTATTCTTGAAATCATAGATTATTTAGTACATTTCATTTTAGTCATACCTTACTAAACACTTTAGCCAAAGAGGCCAAATAATCAATTCCCCTCAAGGGAATATTTAATGTCACTTTGATTAAATCAAATGATTATAGATTTTATTTTAAAGAGTAGTGTTCCTACAATGCTACAACGACACCAAATCATTCTATAGATTGCTTCTTTAGCCTCTTTCGCCATAAAAGATAACATTCTTAAATGTATCAAAGTGGCTCTATTTCACATTTGAGTTCAAATTCCGCTCAGGATTGAGAGTCAATGCTATAACCAATTGTGAGTTCAAGTTATTCATATTGACAATAGTTATAATCGAATAAGGGAACCCCAAAGTTTAAAAATTGGCAATGTACCCCCCTAATATTTCAAAAATTTTCAATTTAAACCTTCAGTTACTAATTTCCGTCAAATTGGATGGAAATCTATGAAATTATGTAATTACCCTCAGGCCTTTTTTAAAAAAAAATTTCCGTCAAATTTAACGGAAATTAGTAACGGAAAGTTTAAATTGAAAATTTTTTAAACATTAGGGGAGTACATTGCCAATTTTTAAACTTTGGAGTTCAAATTGAAAAATTCCTGAAACTTCAGGGAGGTAAAGTAGATTTTTCCCATAGAATAACAATTCACGTGGTTCGTTTAATGCATTGTCACCACATCAATACATCAATCAGAAGTCTCAACTTCTATGATCAAGATAGATCACCATGATTGATATATTATAGTTTTATCAAATGAAATATTCAATTCCATTACTGATTATGAATTATAGTTTATAAGTCATAAGGTTTATAGTTTCGATATTTTGTGTGATCATTAACACACGTCAAACCATATTCAATATAATATGCGAAAATTTTAATTTTCAATTTTTTAATTAAGGGTAAATTTTTATTTTTATAAATTTTATAGGGGTATGAATGATATTTCACCTATTTATTGTTCGATTTAATGATAAACCCTAACGACATTGGGGTTATTAAAAGGAGTTAAAACATGAGATGTCGACATCACAAAATTTAAAACTTTAAGGGTATGATTGCAAAAGCGCCTATACTTTACTTTGGGGTGTACATGTGGTTAGGTTTAACTATACCGGTTTAGGTGGTTATAAGATTTTTGTAACTGTAACCATACCACCTTAGGCGGTTAGCAATTATTGAAGCCCAAACCACACCTCGCATCCGCGTTTCAAGTATCGGCCTTTTGAGCCTATTTTAGTGTTTTGGGTCTTTATTGGGCCTCTTTTTATGGCATATTTTAGATGGTTTTTAGGATTTTTTTGGGGGTGTTTTAATTTTTTTTAAGCTATAGTGTTTTTAGATGAAAAAATAATTATTTAATAAGCTTGTCAGGTAGAGCCCTTTTCTACCTATTTATTTTATGAATATTTTCTATACAAATTCAGCATTAGAAAAGCATTCAACCTGTTGTATCCAAAATGATAACACATATTTAATGAAAATATATAAGGAAAGAAAATATTGCTCATTTCAATATTTGACCAAGAAAAATACAAACAAGTGCAAAACATTCAAGAAAAGAGCGTCACATGAGAGCTAAGAGTAACAACAACAACAATAACAACAACAACAACAACAACAATAATAATAATAATAATAATAATAATAATAATAATATAAAGGTAGGAGCTTATTAACAGCTTCTGTCTACCCCTAAAACCATTGACTAGATTGCCCTAGGCGGTTAGCAGTTTTTCTCAATTGCCCACTAAAGCGGTTATGCGGTTAGTGGTTAATAACCACCTGCTTGTACGCCCCCTAACTTCACTTCACAAGGGGAGAGGGGGAGAGGATAAGTAAAGTTTTCCCAAAAATAAACAACTTTATCAAATAAACCAAAATGTTATAAATTGGAATTAGCTTTTAGGGCATAAAGCCTAATAGGCAGCGTGGACGATCGAACCTTGAAGCAAGGGAAGCCCATGGAAGAATTGATAGAAGTCTCGATCGACAACTCTATTTCTGATAAGAAAGTGTGCTTCAGATCTTTATCAACGGATGAATTGAAATAGCAATTGGTGGCTTTCCTTTAGGAGAACAATGACGCCTTTTCTTAGACACTTGAGGACATGCCGGGGATTAACCTCTTGGTGATGGTGCATTAGCTCAACATAGATTCGATGAAAAATACAGTAAAGCAGAAATGATGGAATTTCACTTTCGAGCAAAATTAAGTAGCAATAGAAGAAGTTACTTCTTTGAGCAGGGTTAATTAGGGAAGTCTAGTACTCGAATCAGCTAGCGAATGTGGTGCTGGTAAAAAAGGTGAATGATAAGTAGATGATGTGTGTAGATTTTATTGACATAAATAAGGCATGCCTAGAGGATAGCTTCTTGCTCGCTTGTATTGACCTCATCATGGACATTATTGTGGGACACAACCTCCTTAGTTTCATGGATGCGTTCTCGAATTATAATTAGATTCGGATGCATGAGCTAGATTAGGAGAAAATTGGTTTTTTACCGATCTGGGTTGTATTGCTACTACGTGATGCCATTCGGATTGAAGAATGCGGGGGCAACTTACGAAAGGCTTGTCAACATGATGTTCCATCGGCAAATAGGTAGAAATGTAGAAGTATATGTAGATGATATGCTTTTCAAGAGCACCAAAGTTGTAGATCATATTATTGACCTTGAGGAAACACTTGAGACTTTAAGGCAATACCAGATGAAACTCAATCTTACCAAATGCTCTCTCAGAGTATCCTCTGAAAAATTCCTTAGATTTATTGTCTCACTGAGGGGAATCAAGGCAAGTCTGAAGAAAATAGAAGTAGTATTGGAGATGCAACCCCTTCAGACCATGAAAGAGTTGCAACAGTTCATAAGGCGCATCACTGCCCTAATCAGGATCATCTTATGATCTATTGATAAATGTTTGTCATTTTTCAAGGTCTTAAGAAAAGCCTTTGAGTGGAACAAAACATGTCAAGAGGTTTTCCGAGCACTAAAGTAGTATCTCTCCTATCCCCTATTCTCAGTTGGATGAAGGAAGAGACGTACCTGTACTTGCTAGTTTCTCTCTTGACCATCAATTTCATGCTAGTCCAAAAAGAAGATGGAGTGTAAAATCTAGTCTTTATACTAGTAGGGCCTTTTGAGGAGCAAATGAGAGATACCCCAAAATCGAGAAGCTAGTATTTGCACTAGTTACCTCAACAAGAAGGTTGCAACCATACTTCCAAGCTCATACCATTTGAGTATTGACCGAGCACCCATGGAAGAAGACATTATTCAAGCTAAATATCTTTGGACGACTTGTTAATTAGGCACTAGAGTTAGGAGAATTTCATATAGGATATCATCTAAGGACAATAATAAAGGTTCAGGTTGTGGCTGATTTCTTGGAGGAATTCAACAACCTACAACCCGAAGGGAAGGAGCCTCCCATGAAGGACACTTAGGTGATAGATGTTGGCAGCTCATCTACTTTGAAGTACAACAGGGTAGGATTGTCTTAACAATCTTAGATGGGTTAGAGGTTGGATATGCTTTCAGGATGGAATTCAAAACCACAAATAACAAAGCAAGCTTTTGTGGCAGGGCTCAAAATGGCCAAAGAGCTCAAGGTAGAGGATGTTGAGCTGCTGCCTTGCGGGGGTGACTCCCAGGTGGCAGTTAGTCAAATCCTTGGAGACTTCAAACCAAAGGACGAGCGAATGAAGAAATATCTATCAAATACAATAGAAAAATTTATAAGCCCAATAGAAATATTTCACAATAAAAAGAGAGGGAGCAAAATATTCGAGCGAACCAGCTGTCCAGTTTAGGTTCATCTTTCGAGGACGAACTTGAGATCTTAGAAGTGTTGGTAAAAACATTGATAAAGTTGAACAATAGCTGATGGGGGAACATAAGTCAACCAAATTGAAATTGAAGTAGCTAGGGCAAAGCCAATTATATAGTATTTAAAGGAGGCTAAGTTACCAGAAGACAGACGTAAAGTCTAGAAAGTAAAACTTTGAATGGAAAAATTCAACCTAATAGGGGATGTCCTTTAGAAAAAAAAAAAAGGCTACACCTTGCCGCTCCTCAAGTGTGTTTCTGAGGAGGAAGCCAAGTGCTCAGGGAGATAGACAAAAGAGTATGCAACAACCATTCAGGAGGACAGATTCTTGCTCACAATAGTATAGGCCGAGCATGTAAAAGGATTCCCTAGAGATGGTGAAAGGGTGTTAGATATGCCAAAAATTTGCTAACATCATAAGGAATCTCCCGGAGGAGTTGACCTTGATTTCCCCACCATGGCCCTTCGCTTAATGGGGGGTTGATAGCATTGGTCATTTTCCACGGTGCAAAAGAGGAGTAAAGTTTGTTGTAGTGGCAATTGATTACTTCACAAAATGGGTGAAACCCGAATCTTTGGCCATTATGGGCAGAGACAACATAAAAATCTTCCTCTGCCAATCGGTAACATGTTGGTTCGAAGTCCCATATGCCTTTGTTGTAGATAATGGAAAGCAATTTGAAAGCTAGCCATTCCGCAAGTGGTACTCAGAACCTAAAATCCGAAATTATTACTCATCTCCAGGGCATCCACAAGCAAACAAACAAGTTGAGGCAATCGACAACTATTTTCAAATTACTAAAGAAGAAGTTAGACGAGCACAAAGGTGTATGGGTGGAAGAACATCTTGAAGTATTATGGGCTATTGAGCGCACTTCGATGGGAGATACACTATTTAAATTGCTTTCGGGTCGAAGGCAGTGATCCTTACCAAGACTGGTCTAAGCAATTTTTGAGTGCAACATTTCGATCCAAAGCACAACGAAGAGGCCCAAGAGGGCATGAGACTAAACCTCGATCCTTTTGAGTAAAGGAGGGAGTAGGTTGAGATAAGGATGACAATGTACCAACAAAATGCAACACAATACTCAACATAATGGTTTCAAAATTGGCGAGTTGGTGCTAAAGAAAGTAACATTGAACTTGAATTCCAACTGAAGGAAAACTAGCTCTCAACTGGGAAGGACCATAGTTGGATGTCGCCGACCGAAAGCGTATAATCTCTAAGACACTAGAAGGGAAAAAGCTTCCTCAACCATGGAACGCCAAGCATCTCATGAGATTCTACTAGTAAAGTGCATCAAATCATGTCTTGAAAATGTATGATTTTTCCATATTGCAATGAAATTCAAAAAGTTTCAACTCCTACATATGTATTCAATCTAAAAATACTTTGCCTCGAGTATGCTTGGTAAAGCATACTAAATGAATAATTATATAAGTTCTTCTTGTATCATTTTAAAAATGAAGTGGCTTTTAAAATCGCAATTTAAGTAACATCCAATAATGATCGATTAGCCCAATAATGATTTTAAAAGCCACATCATTCTTGGAAGAACACAAAAATGACATAAGAGATAGCATTACTCATACTAAATAGATCTTGTCTCTAGATTATGTTAGATAATGGAAGTCAGAAATAATAATAATAATAATAATAATAATAATAATAATCGACACAAGAATTCCAAAAGAGGAATTGTATTCATTATTTATTTATTAATTAATTGTGTCGGTTTAAAAAATTTCGTGGACCATGCCCTCCAAAATGGGCCTCCAAATATTAGTCCAGTGTCACTTGCAAATCTTCAAATCCCTTAAAACTATTTTACCATCTCTTTCATACATTCTAAGGCCTTCAAATCCCTGCCACAGCGTCACTGCAAATCTCTGTCTCTCATCAGCTCTTGAGATCGCCGGCGACTGAGTGACAGTGAGTCATCTACCAATCGAGGTAACTCATTCATTCTTTGCAATTTGTTTGCGCCCCAGTTCGTGAAATTAGCATAAGCTGCTTTTTAAAAAGTTCTCATTTTAATAAAAATCCAACCTCTTTTTATCTTATTAATTAACGGTCCATTTGGTTGCTAAGAAATCGCAGGAACAGAAAAAAAGAAAATTTAGAAAAGAAAAAGATAATCGGATTGAATTGGCTGCTTCTATTATTTCTAACCTTCCTTTTCTTTTTCTTTCCGACGATTTCTCAGCAGTACTCTGTTTGAACTTCAATATGTCCGGTTATCCAGATTGCTACTATAATTTTTGTGCAAAAAGAAAGTAATTTTTTTTTTTCTCTTATATTTTGATTTTGGTGGTTGCAGCTGAAGTCATAAGGAAAAATGGGTATCATAGAAAAGATCAGAGAAATCGAAGCCGAGATGGCTCGGACGCAGAAAAACAAAGCCACGGGTACTTCTAATTTAGTGCTCAATAACTAATTAATCATAAGTTATTATCTGGGCATGCTTTATTTTATGTTTGTTTGTCTTTCCCAGAATCAATATTTAACTGCTGTTGTCAAATTTTTAGTCTTTCATATCATCTTCAAGTATATGTACCCTTGTTGAGATACTAAGCATGATGGTTTTACTTGATGGGTAAATGTACTTTGTTTAATTGAATATGCAGAGTATCATCTTGGTCAGCTCAAGGCGAAGATAGCCAAGCTAAGGACTCAATTGTTGGAGCCTCCAAAAGTATGCTAGCCCCTTTTCAGTTACCCTATTTAAACTCACAAAAACGATATATAGTGCAAAAGTGTGCTGTCAAACATGTTTTTAGAAATTGTGTCAAAAAAATTATTCTTGAAAACAAACTCTTTTAAGAGGGAATCAAAATGATGTTTTCTAGAGCAGTTGTTTCAGTTTAGGAGAACAAAACCTTTAAAACATCATGTTTGTAAGTTATCTTTTGCGAAAAATATACTTTAGCCCCCTAAACTACCACTGCATTTTCATTTGTGCCTCCAAACTTTGAAATGTGACATCGGGGCCTTGTATGCTACCACCATGTGTCAAATTAGACACTCCATTAGCATTTATTGTCAAAATAGACGGAAAAGAGGTCACGGTGCGCCACACGTGACCTCTTTTGTTTTTCTCTTCACTTAATGCCCCTTCTATAATGTAGTCTAACCAAAATACCATGTGAACTGTGGTAGTATAGGGGGTCGTTGACTCAAGAGTCTTCATTCATTTACTTGATTTTCGTTATCTTCCAGACGTCAAGAGTGGCCAATGAAGGAGAGTTGCCAGTGATAGGGATTGATTTGGGGACAACATACTCGTGCGTGGCAGTGTGGCAACATGATTGAGTAGAAATTGTTTCACCCAAGTCTTCACCACAAAGTATAAGTCCATGTTTTATAATTGTCTTCGGTGTGAGATT
The DNA here is from genome assembly GCF_965113065.1 of Corylus avellana. Taxonomy (NCBI): domain Eukaryota; kingdom Viridiplantae; phylum Streptophyta; class Magnoliopsida; order Fagales; family Betulaceae; genus Corylus; species Corylus avellana. The sequence goes on along the minus strand of NC_142495.1, from coordinate 9,756,064 downwards.
TTTGATTAAAAAACATGGTCATGGAAGCAATTGAAAGATGTATTGTTGCCTTTGACGAGTTCTTTGAATTTGTATCTGCGGTGACTATGTGGTAGGCTTCATTGGCTTATGACCAACAATGAAGTTATTGCATTTTGCGAATATACTGAGAGTTAGATAGTGTTTGATTTGCCTTTTCCTTAGTACAAGGAAAATTATTTTGAATACATGAAGTTTGTAGTCTAGAGGCCGCCTTGCTATGCTTTGCATTGGAAATGATGATATGCAGATGTGGGCAATGGAAGATTATGACACAAAAGTATGGAGTAATGCAAGACTAGGTCGCCTTTCAGTGGCGTCTACATGTTCAAGTTGGATGAAAGGAACATGTCGAAGTAGATATTAATGTTTAGGTTTTTAATTGATGACATTAGAAGTCTTAGGTTTAAGTTGCATTCAGGCAGAGTGAGACGTGGCTGTGAAAATAGTTTATGGTGGAGCTCTTCAAAACGAGGCCTTTTCAAGGCCAAGTCTCTCTTTTACTCCTTAGCTTGCACTGAAGAAAGAAGATTCCCTTGGTAGAGTGTGTGGCAGACACAGGCTCCTCCGAGGGCGATTTTCTTTGAGTGGTCGGCGGCTCTGGGCAAAATTCTGACCTTAGACAATCTAAGGAAGAGGCACGTTATTGTGACGAATAGATGTTGCATGTGTAAGAGAAGTGAGGAGACGGTGGACCATCTTCTTCTTCATTGTGAGGTAGCTTATGCTTTGTGGAGTGCCTTTTCTGGTCGTTTCGGGATGTCTTGGGTGATGCCTAGACGGGTGTCCGAGTTGTTTGCCTGTTGGTGGTCTTCTGGAAGGAGGGGGAGTGCCGTAGTTTGGAAGATGGTGCCTATTTGTCTTTTCTGGTGTTTATGGAGTGAGAGAGACAATAGTTGCTTTGAGGACTTGGAAAGGTCCCCAGGACATTTTATCCTCGTGTTTACATACTTTGTATCTTTGGACTATAGCGTTTGTATCCCCATCGTCGATTAACTTTGATGATTTCCTTGTTCACTTTTCCTTTTCTAGTTAAGTGATCCCTATTGTATACTCCTTGTGTACCTTGCGGCACCTTACGCTTTTATTAAGACTGGTTATTAGTTATAAAAAGAAAAAAAAAAAAAAGTAAAGCAGTGAAAGGCAATATGTATATGATAAAACAAATAGAAATTTAGACTAGATTACAGAGGGTTTTTCAAAACTCAATTAAGATACAGGGTAATTAATTTGTGAGACAGATACTTCTACTAGTTGGAGCAAAGCTTGAAGTTATAATCATGGAAATGGCTCAGCAAATCCAAGATCGAACAACCGTAGTGAAAGGAGCTCCTATGGTGGAGCTGGCGGGGACCTCCCTGGCTGACAAGGGGAGCTAGCTGGCTGGGGAGCATTTCGAACAACAAACCAGTGTTGTTTTGAACAACGAAAATTCCAAAGCCCAAAACATAGCTCCATTCAAGATGTTTTATCTCGTTGTTCACTTTGAAAATCCACAGTTCACATGATATTTTTGTTAGACAAAAGGGGCAATTTGGGAAGAGAAAAACAAAAGAGGTCATGTGTGGCATACATGACCTCCATCTGATTTGACACATAGTGATAGTACAGGAGGCCCCGATATCACTTTTCAAATTTTGGAGGCGTAAATAAAAATATAGTGGAAGTTTGTGGGGCTAAAGTATATTTTCCCCTTATCTTTTTGTTACTTGAAGACAGTTTTTGACTCTTTTTTAGTTTGAAACCTCAACTAAACGAGCCCAAGGTTTCTTGTCTTTGCTTCTCATCTATTAAATTCCAATGAATTATCACTTGCTTTGATATTTGTTTGGTTGTTTGAGGGCGGGATGCTAGCAAGTATGGTATCTTGTACTTTTAACATTTAGAGTTGTTTCTTTCATATGTTTTAATTTCATGTCCTTTTTACAACTGCTGAATGGTTTAGACTGTTTGAAAATATGTTCAAGGTATCATCTTTTATTGTTAGTTTGAACTATGACACAGGGTTCTAGTGGCGGCGGAGAGGGTTTTGAAGTTACCAAGTTTGGCCATGGACGTGTTGCTCTAATAGGATTTCCAAGGTTTGCGATGTCTATGACTTGAGCAAGCATGTAATCTTTTAATAGACAGAGAAAGTAATATTAAACTAAATTTTTGCCTCCTGATATTTGGCCAAAAGCTGAGTGTGCCCCCACCCCTTTTCTAATAAAGATAAGCATACATAGATTTGTTGTGAGTTTTTTGTTTGAATAGTAATAAGAAGTAATTGATGTGATATAAAGGTAAAATAAGATTTGATTTTTTTGCAAGAGAAAATTGAAGAAAGTTGTTTGGTAATAGGAAAAAAGAAATTGATTTTTTTTTGGGAGAAATGATAAAAAGGGGGAAGATGGTTGCCAAATACACCTGCCATTTTATGGTTGCCAAATACACCCGCCATTTTTTAGCCACCAGATTAGTTTGATAGATTTTTTAGTACGTATGTCTGAAGAAGTCAATTTTTTTTTTCTTAACATGTTTGCAGTGTGGGGAAGTCAACTCTTTTAACAATGTTAACGGGCACACATTCAGAAGCTGCTTCTTATGAGTTCACAACACTTACTTGTATTCCTGGGATTATACACTACAATGATACTAAAATTCAGTTGCTTGACCTTCCTGGTATTATTGAAGGTGCTTCTGAAGGAAAGGGGCGTGGGAGGCAGGTACATACCTTTAACTTTTTTTATCTTGTGATAATCATGCAACATTTGTATGTGCAATTAATATCATAAGACTTTTGCAAAGGGATGATCAATAAATTTCTTATCATTGTTTGTTGTCTTAAATACAATATAGATGACCTTTCAATTGGCATTTTTTTTCCTGTACTTTTCGGCTCAATATGGCTTGGTATACTGGAGATTCAATAATTTGACAAGACTTCTCTCAGGTTATTGCTGTTGCCAAGTCTTCAGACATTGTATTGATGGTTCTTGATGCCTCAAAGGTAAGTGTATTTCTAGCGGTAGTGTTGCTGCTATAGCTCACTGATGAGTCAAGTTTGTGATTGTTGTATTAAATTCTTGATTAGGTCACCTGGGATATCTATATTGGTGGTCACTCATGAAAATTTGACCTCCATCAGGAAATGGAAAACCAGAAAATCATGAACATCAAAGGAAAATTCTTGGATGTACTCCATAAATTTGAGGGTTTCCTTTTTGATGGAATCAGAATGCATAATACTTTTTCGTGTGTTACCTGTTCCTAGATATGACTCACCTACTTGTCCCCTGTTTGTGCAATGTTGTACTTTGCACGGTAATAACTGTCTAAATTGAAATTTTTTCCTCTTAATTTCTTCATTTAAATTTATCTCCTTGCTCTACCGTTTGAGCTGTTCGTAGCTTATGCTATGTTCCTGTTTTGGAATTTTAGTTCCTGTGTATATATGTTTTTAAAACTAGGTGTTCTTGTTATGATGTTAGTTTCCTGTAAAATGCTTCAGAGTGAGGGTCATCGGCAAATATTGACAAGTGAGCTGGAAGCTGTGGGCTTGCGTCTAAACAAGAGACCACCTCAAGTATGTTATTTTCGAGGATGTTTATGGAATGTCAACATTCTCAACAATTTTCTCTTATAGCTCTCGTTTATTGTTCTCACTTTTTTTTATTGATCTACTGGGACTTTTGGTTGGATTTGTGGTTTTGTTGTATTGTCAGATATACTTCAAAAAGAAAAAAACTGGAGGCATTTCGTTCAACAGCACTCTTCCTTTAACTCATGTGGATGAAAAGCTTTGTTATCAAATTTTACATGAATACAAAATCCACAATGCAGAGGTAGGTTTAAACCTGACATCACTTATTATGTTAATGCTTTTGCACCAGTGTTAAAAATATTTACCTTGGTTGTTGCTGGCAACGTGCTATTGCACATAGCCATATACTTTTGTTTATGTCAACTGCAAATCCTTTTTTCCCCTTATATGACAAATTCATTGTTTATTTATTATTATTATTTTTTTTATCTTATCAATAAAAAAGAGAATAATATCCTGGTCAATACACATTAGATGTCTGAAGCTATTTCTGACCTTGGTCATATTTTCCAAAGAATGACTTGTGTTGTGTCTTTGTTCACATTGTTGATGTAAATTATTTAAATACAAGAAAGTAGCAATTTGCTCACAATGTCCGATGTGCATTCTTATTTGTGTAGCCAAATGTTATTTTGGCTAGCCAGGATACTAAATTGGGAGCAAAAGGAGCTTCATTCGGCTCAGCAATTTATAGAAACATTTGGTAATCTACTAAAGTGCTCACCAAATGTAAAAACAAATCATTTTTTAATCTCTAACATTCTCTCTCCTCTCAATAAAGAATAAAGAAATCATTGAGAAATAATATTAAAATGGAATAGTTAAAGTGGATAGCTAAAAATTAAAATAGAAAGCCAGATGTAGGTGCTTTAAAAAAGTGGGTAGCTAAAATAAAATAAAAAAGGTGATTTTTTAGTTAAAATTGAGAGTTTTGTTGAGCGGGATGTGAATGCTCTTACACTCGTTAAGTTTTGTTTATGGATTATTTTTGAACTAGTTTTCCATGGATCCCACATAGCAACTAGAAATAAGTTGATGTAGAAGGAACAACAGAAAGATAGTGGTAGATAGGGTTCCAATATACAGAGGATTTTTTCACCTTTGCAGCATCGTTGACCCTTTATAGTGTTTTGGTGCTAAACCATGTACTTCTAACTGTTGATTGTTGGCTCCATTCCATCTTGATGAGTCTATTTACCTTCTTTGCACCTGCAATATTTTGATATAGTTGACACTTCCTTTTTATATCATACTTTCTCTTTACTACTTACTAGGTGCCCCATAAAAGTGTGTACTTAGTTGTTCATGGATTTTGTTGCAGGTGTTATTTCGTGAGGATGCCACCGTGGATGATCTTATTGATGTCATTGAGGGAAACCGTAAATACATGAAGTGTGTATATGTCTACAACAAGATAGATGTTATCGGTATTGATGATGTGGACAAATTAGCCCGGCAACCTAGTTCTGTTGTCATTAGTTGCAATCTGAAGGCAGGTTTTGCAGTTCTAATTTATTCTACTCTAATTGGGATCCAAATATTGGTTTTAATATGGAATGCATCTCATTTCCTAAGCTTTTTTTCCAGCAAATAGTGATGTTGAGTGGTTTAGTGCATTTTCTTCTTTCAAAGTGTGTTTTTGTTCCCTCATTGTCCACTACATGCAAAACATATTTTACCACTCATCTAACTTGCACCCAAACATATCATGTAAGGTGTATTTTTTATTTTTTATTTTTATCTTTTTTTATGAGCAAGATTAAATTTCATCAACTAAAAAGAAGCAAAAATACACAGAGGGGGTGTGGGGACCCCAACAAATTCCCCAGCACAATTAAGACAATGCCAAATAAAAACAATAAAAAACTGAAAATGGGCATGATCCGGTCCAATACCTTCTTGGTTTGAGCATTATATTGCATGTGAATTTTTATTGGATGTGAATGGTTTAATAACTTATATGGTTCATGTAACTTCTTAAACAGCTCAACTTCGATAGACTACTTGCAAAAATGTGGGAAGAGATGGGGCTTGTAAGGGTTTATACAAAGCCACAAGGCCAGCAACCTGATTTCGCAGATCCTGTAGTTCTTTCTGCTGTATGTTGCCCCTTTTTTCAGTTCAGATATATCTTAATGGGTGAATTTAGTTATGCATGGGAGTTTATGGGTTTTCCTCCCTTTTTATTTCAATACTCTTGGCATGTGATTTCAGGATAGGGGTGGCTGCACTGTTGAAGACTTCTGTAATCACATACACAGGAGCTTGGTGAAGGATGTGAAATATGTGCTTGTGTGGGGCATAAGTGCGAGGCACTACCCGCAGCATTGTGGCCTTGGTCATGTTCTTCAAGATGAGGATGTGGTTCAGATTGTTAAGAAAAAGGTGCACAAACTCTCCCTTGCTTACTCTGACTTGAAAGTATTTTTACCGGAAAACTCTACACGGCTGCCTTATCATTATCCTTGGACCAGAACTTCTTTGATAAAAGAGTCGTTGCAAACCTTTCTTCATTTGTTTTTGGTCCATCATTATTCTTTATATTCCCCAGCCCACCCCAAGCAATAATGTCCCACTGATTTTCTATGTATGAAGAGACTTGAGATCTTACAAAAATTCTACAAATGTTTGTCACATTTGAAATTTGATTTGGGGAAAAAAGTGTACTTTGCATAAAGAAAATCAACCATTTGCGATTTTCTTTCTTCAGGAAAAGGAAGAGGGTGGAAGAGGTCGGTTCAAGTCACATACTACAGCCACTGCTCGAATAGCTGATAGGGAGAAAAAGGCTCCATTGAAGACATAACTACGTTGACCATGCAGGCCTGTGGTTTTTGGTTGAAGTGGCTTGGAAGATGTGCCTTGAGATAGATAGCTCTATTGGCTCATTTTTGACGTGTTATTTATCATGGAATTCTTTTTTAAAAAATGTACTTTTTGTATTGTAAGAACCAGGAAGAGAAGGAAATTAGAATCTTAAGCTGCATAAAAAAAGTCGAGTTCACTTCACAATCTTACTGGTGTGCATTTCCTCATGGTTTTCAGATATTGGGTGAAAAAACTTAAAGAGCATGGATCCTACGTATGAGAATAGATCTATAAGCTTGCTCTTTAAGTGTTGCATTGGGTGAGCCATACAGGCATCATCATCAGTGTAGATTATCTGTTCAACTCTTGTTATGTAATGTCCAGGTTTACATGTAAGACTAATTTATATAATGCTTTGGGTAAGGTTGATATATATATATATATATATATATATATATATATATATATATATATAAACGTGAAAACAAGCGTTAAATATAGAGTATTCTTTCGAGCTGGATTGGAAAATTTTCTTCAAAATTAGTCTATAAAACCGTCAAGCATAGTGCGAGAGAAATACAAGTTCTTTTTAATAGCATTAACAAAATTAGAAGAAATTTTATCATATGCTATTAAAAAAAATGTACTTAACAATTTTATAGACCTAGAAAATTCTCTTAATCCAGTTTAAAGAAAAATTTTATCGTTAGCGACAAAGTTAAGGATATAATTATTCATTTTGGATCTCCATTCGTTAATAATAGACTTTGATATTGGATTGGATATTTTGACTAAGCTTCTGAGATTATTGGGCATCGAGAGTTGATATCAATGAGGTCCAACACAATAAAAGAACTCTCAAAGAGCCTGTGTGAGATTGTTGGAAAATAGAACTTTTATATCTAAAAAGAGTTCTCTAAAAAAATTATATTTTCGAACTTCTTCCAAAATTACGTTTTAGCATTTTTTTTTTCAAGTTAAAAAAAAAAAAAAAAAAGCACTTTAATTTTTTACTAACAGACCCACTTTTGCTTTACACAACTTTATATATACCTAAAGTATTTTTTAAGCTCCTTTAACACAATTCTAAACTGGCGTAATTATCCCCAGCATGTCATGTGTGTACTTGTATAAATTAAATCTCGACCGTCCATATTTTTACAGAAGATATCCTGTTATTTTAATGAATTTATGAATACAGCAATGTCCCCAGTAACTGCATTCCCTTCAAGGCGTTTGTTCTTCATTATGTTTATCAACAAACTGATAAATATCTCCCAGCATTTGCTTCTCAAGAGGAAGGCTTTTCCTGCATTTATATTTCCTCACCTTCATGAGAAAAAAGTTGGATATGATATGAATAAAATGTTTATCGGAGCAGCATACCACCTTTGAAGTTCAATTTGGGAATAATCAATCTCAGCAATCACCACAGTCTCTTCATGCCCTGAGCTCACAATTATCCCTCCAGACTGTTTATTACAAAAAAGGAAAAAACAATTTCTAAATATGAATGTTATACAACTTGATGACTTGGCAGTAAAAGTCAAACGTTGGATCCATATTTGTAAATAAAAAATAAAAGAAAGAACACTAATTTTTATTGTCACATCATAAAAAGTCATTACTTTCATACCGGTCCAACCAAGTTAGAGTGGCCCCATATCGGATAGAAACAACTAGAATCCCGAGAAGGTGAGCAAGTAGCTACAAATAGCTACAACCAGAACCACCCCCCCCTCCCCCCCCCCCCCCCCCCCCAAAAAAAAAAAAAATCATAATAAAATTGCATTCATTCTAAAAAAATTTTAAAAAAAAAAATGTATAACTCTTGAGTACCTGGTTATCTGCTGCCCTGAAATTTGGAAATGATTTGGATTTGTAAGTAGAGAAAAGTAAATTTGCTGGTTATAGTATATTTCATAGAAAAAACTTAGGCAGTAGTTCTTCTTACCTGATCCTCTGCATCAGTTCCCACATCAATTCGCCTGTGCTCATGTTGAAGGCCCCAGGATAGCATATTATATGAGCACCTGGCATTTGCTATTGACTTCATGATCATAGATATCATATCATAATTTCATATCATAGCTTACTATATTCTGAAACAAAACAGAGATATTTCAACAGAAATGAACAACCTTTGGCTCCATATAACATAGCAAGTTCTGGAAAACGTATGTCATGGCAAATTCCCACTCCAACACGACCAATTTCTGCATTGAACATTTATAATTTGTTCTGAGTGGTAAACTCTTGTTTGAAAAATTGCTCACAAATGCCTACCTGTGTCCACAATGGTAGGCTTATCTCCTGCAGCAAAGATTTCAGATTCCTTGAATGAAATTTCTCCCGGAATGTCAATGTCAAACAGATGTATCTGCAAAGAACACAATCGTTACACCTTTTATAAGCTTAATCAAATCAAATCAAATGTCTAAAGGTGCTCACTTTCCTATGCTTTGCCTTGAGCTTTCCATCGGCTCCAAAAACACAGCAAGTATTGTACAAGTGACCATTACTCCATTCGGGCACAGACCCACCAACAATGGTGATCCCATGAAAGGCAGCAGCTCTAGATAACATGGAAAAAGTTGGCGAGGCATCCTCCTTGTCAAAATCCTCGGCAAATTTTGCAAAGAAATCTTTTGAATAAGGGCAGTTCCACATCTCCTTTATAGCAGGGAAGAAGATGATCAATGTTAATTATGCTTCTAAGGACTTTTAACAAACATGTATGTCGGTCCACTCACAGGTAAAACAACAAGCCTTGCGCCATTCTCTGCAGCTACTTTAATCAAATTATCAGCACGACCCAGATTCTGATTCTTCTCTGATGTAACAGATAACTGACACAGGGCGATCTTAAACTGTCCACAATTTGGTAACACTAATTGAATAAACTCTTCATTTTAAAAACTAGGAAAAAATTCACTTTACTCTCATGAAGTTTCAAGAATTTTTCAGTTTGAACCCCAAAGTTTAAAAATTGGCAATGTACCCCCAATGTTTCAAAAATTTTCAATTTAAACCTTTTATTATTAATTTCCGTTAAATTGGACGGAAATTTTTTAAAAAAAGCCTGAGGGTAATTACGTAATTTTAGAGATTTCCGTCCAATTTGATGGAAATTAGTAACGGAAGGTTTAAATTAAAAATTTTTGAAACATTAGGGGGTACATTGCCAATTTTTAAACTTTTGGATTCAAATTGAAAACCCCTAAAACTTCAAGGGGTGAAGTGGATTTTTTCCTAAAAACTATAACAGATGATACATATATCCATTCAATATTTTAGTCTAATATTTTAACAGTATGTCACGCCAAACCCAATTAATAATTGACAAAGGTCTTGTATGTCTTATTAATATTATTTAAAAATTAAAAACTCCGGCTTAAGAGCCGGAGGGAGGTTGAGATCGAGAAATTAAAATTAAAAAAAAAAAAAAAAAAAAAACCTTAACAAAATTCTCATGGTAGCTCGAGCCATCCCATATGGCCAGCCAAAGAGTGGTTGAACCATCCCCAAAGCCCTTAGGAGTGATTTCGGCCACCCTCAACTAGTCAAATGGTGGTGGCCGAAACCCGCTCTGGCTATTTGGGGGTGTCCTTTTAGCAAGGGGGCAGCCGTTTATGTGGCCCAAATGGCCAAATAAGAGTGGCTGAAACCACCCCATAGCCATTGGAGGTGACCGTTTAGCAAGGGGTGATTCTGGTGACCCTCTATGACCGGCTATTGGGGGTGGCCATTTGGCAATTGATTTTATTTATTTATTTAAAGTTTGATTACTTTTGTTAAAATTTTAGATAATATCAATATGATATCGATGTCATGTTTTGAAAGGGGTTGGCGTAAATTGTCGTTAATTTTATGGATGTATAATAGACGAAAGTACCATATGTGTTTATTGGATGTATACAGGTACCATCCATGAAAGTTCTTGAAAGTGATTGGTCCATTTAAATGAGTAATGCTATACGTAGAACTTTTATTCTCCTTTTATTCCTAAAAAATGATGTGACTTTTAAAATCAGCATTGTATAAAAATCAAGGTAAATATAAGATGAAAGAAAAGATGAGTTCAAATTTAAAAATAACATTTATATGCATATTTGAACATTACACCCCAAAAGTCTAAGCTAATAAGTTTGGATTTCACCACTTTACCCCAAAAGTCTAAGCTAATGAGTTTGGATCTACTTTAATATATCAACTACTTTTTTTTTCTTTATATTTTCTCAAGGGAAAATACACTTTACCCCCTTAAACTATTCACCCATTTGCACTTTTAACTCCAATGTTTAAAAAGTGACACTTTATCCCCCAAAGTATTTGACATTGACAATTGATCCCATGAAGTACACTTTATCTCCTAAAGTATTTTGAGTTGACACTTTACCCCCGAAGTAACTAAGTTTTAGGGGGATAAAGTGTCAACTTAGTGTCAAGCCAAAATACTTCAGGGGGGTAAAGAGTACTTCATAAATCAAGTGTCAACGTCAAATACTTTGTGGGGTAAAGTGTCACTTTTTAAACATTAGAGTTAAAAGTGTAAATTGATAGATATTTTAAGAGGTAAAGTGTATTTTTTCCTATTTTCTCGTGGGAACCAATACTCACAATCACAAGTGATAACATATATTTGGGAGCCTAAAAAGAAAAACATCCTATCTACTATATGACGAATAGATTATATAGGCACTAGATTTATGGGATAACTCCACAGAATTAGCATAGGAATTGAAACAATCTGCAATATTTGTGGGATTTACTGAAAAGAGTATGCAGCTCATTTTGTCTAAGAAAGAAGGCGGCCAGACAAAGAAGTGGGACGACGAAATATAGGGCAAGATTTGAGGTTGAAAGTAAAGGAAGCAAACCTTGTCAATACTAGGTAGTTGCTGCTGTGCTGAGGTAGCAAGCATGGTGAGCTCTGTGGAGGCTGAAGCAGATGCCATCACACCTAATTAAGAGTCAAGAGTGAGCAAAATCAGTACCCATGAAGAAGAAAGTTTGTTTTAATGGTCATAGTCAACGCCAACAGCCTAGCTATAGGCTATAGCTATATATGTAATTTCATACTGATGCGAACGATAATGCATTCCATCTGTACGGCTTGTCGTTTTATACGGTGTTCTTTTCGTTTTTTGTGTTTCTTAAATTGACTCCCAAAGAATCCGCGATTAGCGACAAAACCAATTTTCCCAAAAAGTCTCTGCATCTGTTCATTCAATCTTCCGGTAACAATTCTTATTCAAAAGTTAAGAGTCTGTTTTTTTCAGTCAAGATATCTCATATCGATGAAATGTGGCATTAGCATTAATTGTTAACATGTGAGAGAGAGAGAGTTGTTACTGTTAAAGTTTGAATCAATCTTTTTTTTTTTTTTTGGGGTGCTTATATTGAAAGCCTTGACATGCTGCATCCACGACATATTTATTAGTTTATTAGAGAAAAAAAAAAAAAAAATAGTCCTTAGGTTTTGATATTTTTAAAAATTAGTTTCCAGGCTCAAAAAACAAGGAGAGTTTAAACTCTTGATTCTCATCACTTGAAAAATCACTTATTAGACTTTAATAATTTTATTTATTTATTGTGTGTTGAGTAGATTTGAATTAGAGCCTCTTCACTAGAAGATGGTACCTCTAGCCAATCCATCAACACCTTGAGGGCAGGGGTATTATTTCTTACTTGGACTCCGTTTATTTTGACGTATATATATATATATATATATATACATATATATATATATTTTAAAAACGTTTTTCCTATTTTGCAATATTTGGTACTCTAAAAATTGTGGTCAAACCAAAAACTTTTTCAGTTGCCCAAGAAAATCTTATTTAATTTTCATAAAATGGTTTCATTTTTTGAAAATCGTAAACCATTTTTTCGAGTTTAAGCTTCTCATTCTCGCACACACTCTCTCGAAGTTCATTCTCCACTACGGTAATCCGTCATACAATTTGCTAGAAGCCACCAGTCGTCACTGATTTTCCATACAAATCAAATACCTAGAAATATTTTTAGCTGAAATCATTTTCCTTAAAAATTATGTTGCTGAATGTATCTATTAACATAAAACATTTTACGTCGAAACAAATAGAACATTATATAGTAAATGAAACAAAGTGAGAATAAATAATATTGAAAAAAGTATTTCTTTTTCACTTAATAGTTTAAGAGAATCACTTATGCGAACCAACTAATAATAAGGCATAGGAAATGATAAATCGGCTACTTCGAGAGAGCCGTAATCTCTAATATCTATTTCGATGGAGTCTTGACCTCTAAAATACAGCAAACTGTATTTTCAAATAATAATCAACTCATACTTGTTATTGATAGTTTCTCCTTTAAATAAAGAATACTTACATAGAGCAATAGAAGACCTAATTTGACTAAGACTAGGATTCTATTTTATTCCATACTAAAACCTTTCCATATTAGATTCTGATTTGTATAGAATCTGAATCAACCTAAGACTGGGATATTTACTCTCAATATTGGACTTGGAAAATATAGTCCTTATTTGTAAGATCCCGAAAACAAATTAGGGTTAAGTACACTCTAATTATGATCATAGGGTCAAATCTCATTTGGTAGAGTGTAAGACCTTGGACTTTTTAAAACAGAGGTACTGATGCCTGTAGTACTGAAGAATCAGCTTATACATGATAACTAATAAGTATGTGATTGATTACGGTATAAAGGTTAAGGAATAATTCCTAAAGGACGAGAAAGCATTGAAAAAACTATCTTATAGAGCGAAATCTTAGATTTTCGAGTCCCAAGAAAGCACTTAAAAATATTGGAATGGATATCATAATGTTCGTCTTGGAAAGAGCTTTCCGCAATGGGGTCGCATACACAATTTCGAGACTCGTAACAAGAGTTATGCCCGTTTTACTCAACACTGTGCAGTTGGTCAATTGTTGAAAAGCCAACTGCACGCACTCGCTGGTTTTGGCTGAGTGCTCCTCATTTCAGTGTGACAGGAAAGTACATACAGGATTTTTCAGGTGTAAGTTCAAAAAGTACACGAATGCTCGGTCAATGACCACCCAAGTGCTCATTGACCAATTTTGGGATCGCTGGATAAGGACTAAACGCCTGACAAAAGCTATGAATAGTACACGAGTGCTTGCCCCTATGTACCGAGCGCTCGCCCCTTTACAGGACAGCTCCTGCAGCATCCACAACTTTTTTTACCCTATAAATACCCCTCCCACTCGACCCCTAAGCCTCATTCTGCCCCTGTTGCCCTCTAGAACCCTTGTTTGAGTGATTTTGTGAGTTTTGTGAGTTCATGAAGGAGAATGAGAGATTTCATGAAGGTTTTGCTTCAAGAAGATAATCTTCTAAGGTTAGCTTATTCCATACTTATTTGTTATACTATTTAAGTGATTTTCATAGTTAGCTTAGTTGGTAGTTTTAAGCTTCTAGTTATGTTGTTGCCCTTAATCTTGGTTTAAGCATGGATTAGTGTTTCATTCTTGTTAGGCACATTTCTTTATGCATGGAGATGTTGTTTTGGGTTAGGAAGTGTTAGAAACCTTTTTTGTGGCCTTAGGACCAGTTGAGAAGGCTTAGGAGATTGTTGAACCAAATGAGGTTCCACCTAAACCTCTTTGGCCGAACGCTCGACCTAAGGGACGAGTGCTCGCCCAGAGACAGCTCTATGAAACGCCGTCTTGGCTCGGGTTTAGAATTAATGATAGGTCTTTTCTCAATATTCAAGGCTATGGAGCCTCAAGGTGATTTTATGGAGGAGCCTTACAACCCTGGTGAGTACAAACTCACATGGATACTTGTTACTTTTCCCGCATTGCACGTCTATTTTATATATATCAAATATGCATATTTACAACTCTCCTGAAATACATTTTGGAACCACTGTGAACTCTCTTTTGTAAAAATGTATATTGATTAACAAGATAATGATGACACTTGTAAAAGCATGCATGTAACAGATGGATAAAATTAATTGCATCATATGACATGGTACACCGGTACGTGCGGGATAACGGCAACGAGCTTACTATACATATTAACTTTATGGTCAAATGTGTGTATGTTATACGAGCCTTGGATCCAATGATTATTCGTGACCGGCACAGCCATTGCCTAATGGTTAATCACTACAGGACATACATCATTAGTAGTGTGGGCCACCCGAGGTTGGACTCGGTCGGGCTACTAGTGATGGACGGTAGCGTATAATGGTCGGGGCACCGACATTGTATTACAGGTCCCTCAAGATAGCGCCAACCCTGCTGAAAAGGGTAATATCTCAAGTAGACCATACTGTTGAACTATGACATAATTTTCATATTACAGCATATATTATATCTATATTGCATACATGATAAACTGTCACATCATTATGTTGCATGTGCTTTATAAACAACTAAGTTTGCCACTTAAAGTCGGATACTTCATGTGCGTTTATACTCACTAAGTCGTCGGACTTACCCTTGTATTCTTTCCTTCTTCTTTTTTTCTCCATATGTACATATACGTTGTTATAGATAGTTTAGCAGAAGATGGATACCGCAAAACATCCGGTTATTGTGGAGGATTCGATCTGGGAGATGCTTGAGGACATATTGCAAGTTTAGGCGAGTGCTCATGGTAACTAGTGCTTTTGGGTTATGCTGTAGACTTAAGAGCTTTGATTCATGCTTCCATATTAAGGTATAGCCTAAATCCCTTGGAATGATGATATGTATAGTATTTCAGCTACTATGGTAATCCTTGGTAGATGCTTTGGTTGTAATGATTAATGTTCATAGAATCTTAATGTTTCTACTACTTAGTAGCCTCTCTTTTTGAGGAGTAGAGATCCCCAAGTCTTGTTCATCGCGGAATAAGGCTGGGAGACGAAATGTGGAGTTAATTACTAGTTAATTAATTTTTGGGGCGTTACATTATTAGACTAGAAAATAAAGACAGAAAATAAATAAAGATTTACTCCTTAGTTTCTATTTGAGCCCTACGAAAGGAATATATCATTCCCCTCCCCTAACAATGCCCTTGTCCTCAAAGTGGAAATTGCTGCAAGATGTATTCTTTGCCCTCTTCATCTCCATCATCATCTTTCCCCAAACATGCCTCTATCATAAAGAGATGTTTGCAGCGATGACCCAAGCTGTATTTGTCATTGCACTTGAAACAAAGCCCATTTTCCTGCCTCTCTCGTAGTTCCTTGGTGGTTAATTTCTTGATTGGCAAAGCTGGTCGTGGTTGGCGATGATTATTTTGGGTTTGCAACAAGTCACTTGAGGTCACCCTCCTTAAGGCTTCATTCCTAGCTTCATAGACTCTTGCCAAACCAATGACTAACAAGAGATTATTTGGCCTTCCTGCTAGTACCTCCGCCTTTATAGATTCCTCCAACCCACTAACAAAACAACTGACGTGTTGAGTTGGAGATAATGTACCTACTTTGGAGAGTAAGGATTCAAATTTGGCTTGGTACTCCTTGATACTCCCTTCTTGCAGCAATTTTGTCAATTCCCCAGATGGATCATAGAACTCATTTGACCCAAAGTGAACAAATAAGCCCTCCTTAAATTTTGCCAAAGTTATCTCCCGCTCTTCTTGCAATAAAATTTGGTACCACAATTGTGCTTCTCCTTCTAGGTGAAAAGAAGCTAGTGATGTCTTTTCTTCTTCTTGAGTCTCATGGAACCTGAAAAATTGTTCAGCTCGACAAACCTAAACAGTTGGGTCTTCTTCTCCATTGAACCTGGGAAAATCCAATTTGACATGTCGGTGAGTGAAGGGTTGTGGTCATTCCCCAGTTTTGACGTGAGAGTTTTCTCTCTCAGTCTCACGATTTTTAGCCTACGAGGTCTCACCTTCTTCATGTTGGAACTTCTTTTGGACGGACAACTCCTCAAAGAGTTCTTTCAATCGAGCCAAAATTTTATCTTGACCTTTAAATAAAGATTGCACAGATTGTTCGAGATGGGTCACTCGATCGTCCATCTCTTCTTCTTCTTGTTGATGGTGCAAAAATTGTCTTGTAATAGAACGTCGGGTCATAGAAAAATCCACGTGAGCAGTGGCTTTTTTCTTGGACCTCCCTATGTTGATGCAAGTGAGTGGGACAGTGTGTGCCTTGGAGAGAATTGTGGCTGGATCCCAAGTTGTTGTTGGACGTTGCAGTTACTTGAACGCTTCAAGAGAATGGTTTTGTAAGAGGGAAACCAAACCTCCACCCTAGCTCTAATACCACTTGATGTTAACCAACTAATAACGAGACATAGGAAAGGATAAATCGGCTGCTTTGAGAGAGCCATCATCTCCAATGGCTACTTCGATGGAGCCTTAACTTCCAAAATACAGCAAACTGTATTTTCAAATAATAATTAACTCATACTTGTTCACTAATAGTTTCTCCTTTAAATAGAAGAATAGTTACACAGAGTAATAGAAGACCTAATTTGACTCAAACTATGATTCTATTTTATTTCATACTAAGACCTTTCTGTATTGGATTCTGATTTGTATAGATTTAGAATCAACCTAGGACTAGGAGATTTACTCTCCTTATTTGACTTGGAAAATATATTCCTTATTAGACCAGAAAATAAAGAGAAAATAAGTAGAAATGTACTCCTTATTAGTTTATACTTGAGCCCTAAGAAAGGAATATATCAATCACATATGGTTAACCACTAACCGCTTAACCATATTAACCGCTAACCGTCTAACCACTATAACCGCCTAGCGGTTAGAGGGTTAGCAGTTATTGGGTTTATTAACCGTAACTGCTAACCGCCTTTTTATATAATATATTTTTATAATTATAATTATACAAATATTTATACATATAACATAATCACCTAATCATTAAATCACAATTTTTTTAAAAAAAATAATTAAATCACAATTTGAGTATTAATATATTATCACTATAATTTATATGATTATATCACATGATCAATTAATCATTAAATCATTTGATCATATAATAACAAATTATACATATATAATATGACATAACTCATAAGTATACCAATTCATACTAATACAACAATTAAATATCTAGAAACTTATTTCCAATGTATGTTATAAACTTATAAGTCTATATATGTTATAAGTCTATATATGCATATGAATAATATAAATGTATAATATCAATACTTAATCATATGATTCAATGACAATTCAAATACTTTATTCAAGACTTCAAGTAAATCATATTATTAATGTACAATGATGATATGATTCGTATAATATCAAATTAAGTAATTGACATTTGATTAAACAATGACCAATGTGTTACTTATAAACACAATTTAAGTATTAATGTATTATCATTATATGTTGTGACAGTTGTCTGAATTCTGAACTTTTTTTTATATGTTGTGTTGAATACTTTTTTTTAAAAAGAAATTAGCCGGTTATGATTTAATATTTAAGGAAATTTTTTTAAAGTACAAGTAAATGTAAATTTTAGGTCAAATATTTTTGATTTTTCAATATGAGCTCTTTTTATAGCAATTGGGCCCAAGAAGACACTAAAAATATCAACAAAAAAAAAATGAGGGTAAAAAAAAAAAGCCTAAAAACGCCCAAAAAGTTATAAAAAAAAAACCCAAAAAGCCCAATTTTGAAAAAACGGTTAGCGGGCGGTTATCTATTTCACTAACCGGCGGTTAACCACTAACCGTTAGCCGCTATGCGGTTAGCGATTGCGGTTAGTGAAATCTACTAACTGCTAAGACGGTTACGGTTAGCGATTATTGCCAATAACCTCTAACCGTAACCGCCTTGACACCCCTAGGTTTTCTCGGTTTTATCTCGTCATTGCCATCCACTTCATCTATCACCACTATAATCAATACCATCATTAATATTGCCCTACTTCTCATCTTACCAATTTTATCCATCTTTTTTTTGGAACTTTATATATATTATTCCAATAGAAGTTCTATCATATATGTGTTGAAGAGTTGTTTACATGGCATAATATATTATTAGCATTTAACTTTTGGTTAACCTCATCATTAGGGCTTTTGAAAATTTTATTTATTATAGTACATAAACCTTAAACAAATATTCGATCAGGCTATTTGAGTATTTGTAGCATGCATGGCTTGTGGCGTCCATGAAAAGGTGAGTTTTACTTTTTGGATGATCAACTGACGTCCATTTTGAATTTAAAAAATGTTTAGTAAAATATATACAGACCTATTACACGCAATTTGTGGATTACAAATTTTTGAAATCACATAATCTAAGGTTCCTAATTATTTTAAACTACTTTGAATTTGAATCACTTTCCACTAAAATCATTAACAAAATTAATCATATAGAAAAAGTTAGATACCATGGACGTGTAATAAAATAAAATAAAGGAAAGAAAGATAAGGAAGGTTATATAGAAATTCATTAAATTCAAACTATTGTTGATTTATGTCCTATGGTATATAGTTACGTGGATCGAATTAAACCAATATTAAACAATAAAAAATAGTCATAAAATGCTATTTGTCACAGATTTAGCCATTGTAAAACCATTTTATATATTAAATTTTGTTTATTTTCAATCTAGTTTTTATTAAACATGCATTGTTAGTGAAATTTGTGCACAGTTATTGACCTATTTAACAATTTGGTCATCCTAAAACTTTGGTTATTGGGGAAGTAATATTATTACTTTTGAGTGCACTATTGAAAAAAAAAAAAAAAAAAAAAAAAAAAAATTCTTTAGTGATGTTTGTTATTATCATTCAATTATTTTTGCACAAAAAAAGAAAAAAAAAAAAAAGAACAATCTTTTTTTCTTTTTTTTCTTTTTTTTAGAAAGAACAACTTATTAAGTACAAACAATAGTTGATTTTGCTCTATGCTGACAGTCAGGTGGATTTTTTTTTTTTTTTTGACATGCCCGTACAAAAAGATGGAAAGGAAAGGGGATTCGAACTAGTGACCTCTACTCATGAGGCTTGATCTCTAGCCGATTGAGTTACCCCTTAGAAACAGGTGGACCTCATTAAACAACAACAACAACAACAAAAAACAGTTATAAAATGCTACTTATCATAAAGTTAGTGACCCTAGTTTAAAAATATGTGACCAATTCATATTTGAATATCCCACTTCTCACAATTTTAGCCAAATGTTCTCTTGAAGAATTAGGAAATCTAATATATATATATATATAGAGAGAGAGAGAGAGAGAGAGAGAGAGGGTGGAAATTTAATACCAAATCCAGAATTGTAGCTGCTCATGCATGAACCCTAGCTTCCACAATCAATCAAGAGTGATTTTTTGTACGATTCCTATGAAGAAGCATTTTCTGATATTGTTCATCAGGAAAGATGAGCTTCGGGTAATGGCATTTTATTGTCATACAGATACACAAACAAAGCTCATACCCTTGGGTGGATGTGAACAACCTGTAGCATGATTCGGCGCATTTCGCCATGCAACCTGGTTTTGTCGGTTTTATCTCGTCATTGCCATCCACTTCAACTATCACCACTATAATCAATACTATCATTAATATTGCCCTACTTCTTCTCATCTTACCAATTTTATCCATCTTTTTTTTGGAACTTGATATATATATATTATTCCAATAGAAGTTATATCATATATGTGTTGAAGAGTTGTTTATATGGCATAATATATTATTAGCATTTAACTTTGGGTTAACCTCATTAGGGCTTTTGAAAATTTTATTTATTATAGTACATATATAAATAGATCATACATCTATATATTTGGATAAAAATAATTAAGCTTGACTCCTGCTTAGGAAAAAAAAACAAAAACAAAGGCTTGATCTTTAACCCTATTATAACAAAAAATCATTTTATACCCAAACCTTAAACAAATATTTGATCAGGCTATTTGAGTATTTGTAGCATGCATGGCTTGTGGCGTCCATGAAAAGGTGAGTTTTACTTTTTGGATGATCAACTGACGTCCATTTTGAATTTAAAAAATGTTTAGTAAAATATATACAGATCTATTACATGCAATTTGTGGATTACAAATTTTTTAAATCACATAATCTAAGGTCTCTAATTATTTTAAACTACTTTAATTTGAATCACTTTCCACTAAAATCATTAACAAAATTAATCATATAGAAAAAGTTAGATACCATGGAGGTGTAATTAGAGAGATGACATGCATGTAAAATCCCCTAACCATAAGATCGATAAGAAAATTTATTTTGTAATTATATCTTAATTAAATAATGTATATGGTTTAATGATTGTTGGTAAAGTGTTATTTTGGGCATGGCTCAACTTTCCACAAGGTCAAATTTTAAGAGTAATGGTATACTCCACACCAGCGTAAATGAATAGTAACCACACCTAAACTACCACACAATTATTACAAATACAATGACAAACTGAGTTTAGGTGTTTGGCAATCCCGATAAACTAGATCCTCAAAATCATAAGACTCATCTTTAAGCTCAAAATCTTCAAAGAATGGTGTCAAGCATTTTCCTTTTTAAAAAAAAAAAAAAAGTGTTAGAAGTAGTTAAGAATTGTTGTCTCAAAATAACAGGAATGTCAGTGCTAGATTGTGCAACAAGCTGCATGTGTATCCAAAACAGTGAAATCCACAGGGAAATATCAACTTTATACTTTTCATCATCTCGGTATACAGACAAATCAGTCGACAACTTGAAAAACAACTTTGGTGGGTTTGAACTCCCCATACCCAACTATTCATAACTAGAGCAAGGTAATAGATTGACACCATCCCTAAATTAACCAATGCTTTATCAATTTTAGAATCACCTATGATGCATAGGATACAGAGATAGTAGGAGATCTAGGATCTTTATGCTTTGCTGAAATTTTATATTGAATTATAGCATGGTAGGAATAAGAGTAAGGTTAGATACTTTTAATAGTTGAGATGGACTTCTATTCCAACTGATTGTGATCAGATTAATATATATTAAGATTAAGTAATTTAGGATTATGTTTATTTGAATATTTGAAATGTTATCTTTTAGGTATTGTCGTATTATCAATTGTACTATTTATATACCATTTTATTAATGAAGAAGAGAGAGGATGAATTAGTGAAATTGTGGCATTTTCCTACCATAAGTGGAGTTTTGTAGTGTTCTTCTACCTTAAATGAAGAATTGTGGTATCTCCTACCTAAAGGGAGTTCTCAAATCCCCTCTCACGCCACAACCCAAGTTTTGGTACCTATCAATTGGTATCAGAGCCATTACCACCAACTTTGGGTATTTTAAGCTTTAAATTAAGATTGGTAATAGACCATTTTACATATTAATTGGGATGTTGTGGACTGTCAAGAGAATTATACTGTGGAAAATCACGACCAAAGTGAATAAAACACACCAGTAAGTGTGGGATAATGAAAATGTGCTTACTTTTATATAGGTTAGCCCTATAATCAAAGATATTTGCTTTTATGTTTAGCCTTTAATTCAATGGTTATTTTATAACAAGTGCACCATGTACAGATGAGGACACTAGTACAATTTTGCTAGTAGCATGGGCCACCAAAAGCCGGACTCAGTTGAATTGCTAGTATATGACAATATTCGACAATATTTGGGGCACCAGTATTGTTTTGCAAGTCCCTCGGGACAATGCAAACCCTGTCAAGAATGGATTAATATCTCAAGTAGATCATTTCGTTTAACATATGACATACTCACTTAAAATATTTTGTACTATAAATATATAACGCATTGCCATGACATTCTTTTTATTCAACAAATTACTTCATTTATAATATTACTGGTTAGGATTTATAAACTTTTGCTAAATAATTGAGTTCACTACATGATAATTTGTACACTGTGTGCGTATTATTATTCACTAAGCCGTCGACTTACACACACACACACACATATATATATATGTTGTTTTATGGTTGAACTACCTTTAGATGTCGAATTTAAGATTAACCTCGAGACAGCTTGAGGACTTATTGGGAAATCAGGTCGGTTGCTCATAGTAATTAGTACTTTTTGGTGACATTGTAGATCAAAATTTTGAGGCATGCTTGTGTATTAAGATTTAGTTTAGATATTTGTAACAATGATATGTATAGTATAATTTCAGTTAATGTAATGATTCTAGTAAATGATCTACTTGTAATTATTAATGATGATAAAATAATAATTATAGTATAACCATCTCAACATCTCTTGCAGGAACTCTCTGCCTTTGATCTATTGCATTTGCTAATGAGTAGGCTGGTGTGTTCACCAAAGTACTGTTGTAATAAATGTGTGTTACAAACAATTGTTTTCTTTTCTTTCTTTTAAGCTCTTTTATTATTTGCTTAATACTAATGGTTTTTTAGAAATAATTTTGTGACAAAGGCCATTTATTTTTTCATACGTTTTTTTTTTTAACTATGTCATCAAATCTATTGATTTTCAGTTTTATTGTTTATGACCGTTGGTCATTAACAATTCCATGGGTTTTTATTTCTTCAACAGTTTTGACCATTTACAAGATTTTTTGGCATTGTTCATTAACAAGGTTTTACGGTTTTCTTCAATCCTTTTGACCGTTTGGTCATAAAGTCTTTCAAGACTTTGGTTAGGAACAAAAAACCAGAGCTTCCTTTATATATATATATTAAGCCTACTTTTCTTGGCTAGGTGAGAAAAAAAAAATACAAAAAGGAGCACTTGAGATATATATATATATATATATATATATATATATATATATATATTACTTCTATGTTTTTAATTATGTTTTTGTTGTTCTACAAGAAAAGATTTGGGTTGTTCTATTACTCTTCGTTATTTGGAAGTGCGTCCTTAACGAAGATAGACGCTATAGTCTAATCCTGGGAGGTTGCGTGTCAACCTTTAAGGACAACGCTCTTGCGTGATTCTATAGCATTGTGAGATCTTTCCATACTCTATTTTCATCTTTTGTATTTTATTTATTTTATTGTTAATATTCATATTGTAATTATTTTATATCAATGAGAATTTGTGCACCATCCAAAATTATTTCCAACAAGTACATCCACATGGATGTTTCAGTAATCATGTTTCCAAATTCATCAAGTTGACATCTACATAACCAACTTAAGTTTTAAGGGAGATGTTATAATATATTATGATATTATTCGCCTTATTTGCCTAAATGATTTATTTCCTCAAGGAAATATGTTGATTTTATTCTCTGATCGTATTTCCTATTCTAACCGACCTTATTCAAATATAAATCTACCATTTTCATACACAGTTACAACACACAAAAATAAAGAGTTGGGTTCAAATTTTCTGTTCTCTAATTTTTCATATATTGGGAAATATGCAGTACTTGTTACGTACAGGGCTTTGATAGTGAAAGCACTAATGGCCGCAAGTAAAACCATTCCCATATATATGTGCACATTTTGCATAATCTCAATTTTGTCGTTATCAAGTGGTCTAAAATTCAGGCCGTAGCCATCTGCTTTTTCATTTTTTCTAATCCATCAGCATTCAAAGGGTCTAGATTTGCTCTCAATAAATAAAGTTAGCAAGAAAAAGACGAGCATGATAAAATGATCGAGTTTGAAGAACAAAATCAATTGCTTTCATCTTCCAAGATTACAATCTATCATTCAACGTTTATAACTTGTGTCAGTCCATATCAAGCTGATATGGCAGCTGCACTTCCAACCACTTTTAATTAATCTGCGCCTACCGCATCACCACGCGTTGGACTATATATATATATGGTGTGAATTCATTCCCAAATAGTATACACTTTAATGCCAAGTTTTTTTTAAAAAAAAAAAAAATTATAATAGTGTTTGGATTGGTATAAAATATTGGAAAATTAGAAATTATTTTCAGTTAACCAAAGAAAAAAAATCTTCCTTAAACGCAAAATGGTTAATTTACGCTTCTTATTTATATAATTAAATTATTTTTCGCTACTCTCTCACACCTCAATGCAGGTATACCTACCCGAGCTGGTCTTGGACTGCTCGACCACCAGCCTATATAGGTGGGTCTCGACCAGGACCCTCTCACAATTGCCCTTCCCCAATAGTAAATAATCTGGATAGTCAAATATTGCATCGGATCTCAACCCTACCGTTGATTGAATGCCTTCTATTCTTATACGCCCTTTTTCTCTACAACTCCTCAAATTATATGAAAAATATATTATAAGTCTTAGTCAGTCAATACATGCATATTTTAACTAAACATAATTTTATTAGGTTGTAAATAAAAGTTGAATTTATATTTATAGGTTAAGATAATGGAATGAAAAATATATAAATATTTGTTCATTTTCAATACGAATCAAACACCTAAAAAAACAAATATTTTCAACTAAAATCATTTCCTTAAAAAATAATTTCGGCCGCGAAAATTAAACAATTTAATTTTCCAGTCACCATATTAATTAGAAGGTCCAGAGTACATGCATGTGTGCTTCACTATTTTTGAAGCTAGGCCGACCACTCGATGGTGGTAGCCTAAAGATAGCGATATTTTTCCCACAATTAAGCAGCACAAGGCGTCTGTCGGTGACCTACCAATTAACCACAATATTTCATAAGATTTTTCACGTTGGAGCAAATGAATATGCCTTTCTCAATTCCCACTACCACTAGGGCTAGCAATTCTCTCTCTCTGGGGTCAATGTTTCTGAAACTTTGATGCTGGAAAAGACATGAATAATTCTGTGGTGGGTAGGCGAGAGGAGGATGTGAGCTAGTGGCCATGGTGGCTGGCTACTCTGAATCTGCAGTCATTATCATGCATGATACATGATGCATGATCATCATCTGGATGGACTAGCTAGTGCATAATTGATGCCACAAAATATTATTCATCAAGACCTCTTACAACCCGGCCTGCACTGAAAGCTAGGTTTAATAATAAGTCCTTTGCGCAATCGCTTTCTCTATGCATGCATGATTATATATGGTTGCAGTCAAAGGGTTTTTACATGCTTTAATACCCCCCCCGTGAAACCTGCAGTATTTCATTGATTCAACTTCTCTGAAAAGACTTCTCTCTACTCCACCACTTTTATCAACCATCATTTTTATGGAAGCTTCAACTTAAAGAAAGAAAGAAAGTGATGTTTTTCCCTATGATTTACCAAGCTAAATAATGAAGATGGTGTGTTTGGCGCGTTTGAAAAATCGCCAATTTTTTTTATTTTTTATTTTTATTTTTATATAATATAAGGAGCTACGAGAAAGAGAAAAATAATAAAGGAAAGCTGCATAGGAAGAGAGTATATGATAATAAAGTTGCCCTTTTGGGGCCCTTCTGTCTAGGCAAATAAACTTTGAATAAGATGCGCTCGATTGCACAATTTACAATCTCGGTGTATGTGGAAAAGTTGCAAAAAATGGTTGATGGATGTAAGACGAGAAAATTAATCATTTTACACCGTTGATCAAGAAGCTTGACCAATAGTTCACACCACGCCAAACACTTTAAATTAAAAGAAGAAGAAAATTCAAAAAAGTATTCTAAGCAGAAACAAACATAGCTAAAAGAAATTCAATATATAGGTTAAACTTATGAAAGTGCCAGCCTTATTTTTCTGGCCTGGACTTGTTCATGATGCTTTGGTCCTGGCCACTAATGCATCTTTTCTTTTGGGTAGCTAGAGCTATAGGCTACTCATACCATGTGAAATGTTAACAAATTGTACCTATAAAATTCGTCCCTTTTCTGATCCTTGAAAGTAGAGTCTTCTCTTTGTCTATTCAAAAGATAAAGCGAGTTGTGTACGAACTTGAAAGCGAAATTCGATGAGATGCATATATATCTAAATTCAGTATGAAATGTCATCATATTCGCAGCGGAAAGCCACACATATCATAAATCCACGCAATCATTATTTTTCTATGGGCGGTTATGCTTTGTCCTCTTAAGCTATGATTCAAATGAATTTGATTAGGCACCCATAAGTATTACTGTTTAGGCCTCTCATGTGCGATTCTTGGCGTGTAGATACTATTATGGTCACGTCCAAATAAAATTGTCATAGCTAAACTTTCCCGCTTGCTTTTTTTACTTCGGTAAAAAATGAAAAAAAAAATATCTAGTAGTTTAAGTGGTGAACTTGGTTATATTTAGGAGCAAAACTAGCATTTAAAGTTTGAGGGATAAATCTTAAAAAAATTTAATTTTAAAAGGGTTATAAAAGCTTTTATTTTATTTTTAAATAGAACTTGGAAAAAACATGGTACCCAAGGGCTCAAGCCCCCCAAGCCACCATGTAGTTCTGCCCTCGGCTATATCATGCTTATTAAAAGGCATAGTTAAAAGAGATAACATATACTTAAAAAGATAGATAGAGAGAGAGAGAGAGAGAGAGAGAGAGAGAGAACATTTGAGAAGATTAGGGATGAAGTGAAGAAAGTATTTTGTTTGTGGTGGCAGCCATTGAACCTACAAAAATCAAGTGTATTCAAGGGTGATATGCTTAGTTGTGTCTACACTGCATGCGCGTTGCAAGTTTGTATGTCCACATTAGCAAATTAAGGATCTTAAAATAAACCAACTCAAAAAGGACACATGCATGATAAGAACAAGATCATTATAAAAATAAAAAAAAGAAAGGCTTTTGTCACTGACCCCTGTCCATCTATATATATCTAGATATATAATAATTAATTATACATATAAGCCATCCATTAATCTTAAATTAATTTGAACACATTCTTATCGTCATAGATTGCTGATCAGAAAGCGAAAAAGGAAAACATTCATTCACACGTACACAATCAATTCTATATATATGGATGATGTTAATCAAAAACCATTTTGAGCACTTTGCAATTCTAGTTGTTAAATTACCAATTATCCTAAAAGGTTAAGCTAATAGAAAGATGTAAATTTAATTATTTAATCATTACTTTAACACTCATCCTCACGTGTGGGCTCAAACTCCCTTTTAATAGGTGAGACCCAACACGTAGAATATTTAATTGAAAATTGGAAGTAAATTGACAGAGTCAAGATTCGATCCGAGAATCTTTGGCTCTGATACCATGTTAAATTACTAATTATTCCAAAAGCTTAAACTGATAAGAAGAGATAATTTAATCATTTAATCATTACTTTAACACTAATGACTTCAAACTAGACTATATATACTCCAATGCACTCCAGACTATTTCATTATAACCCTATGTTCTGAATTGAAATTCACAGCAATTATACAATCGAGCCGAAATAAATTTTGAATTGTTTTATCACTTATTCAGACAATTAAATCGCATGTAGAGTGTTTTGCTACTAGTTGGAATAGATAATTAATGATATGAATATTTATACAAAAGGAAGCTCCTCGATTCATTTATGAAACAGAAAAAGAAAGAGATGGAGGATCAAATGTCACCATCTCATCATGCAACCGGATTCCCCCTCTTTCTTTCTTTACAAGAGGGGAAAAGAAAAGCTGCCGTTAATGTAAGCAGTTTCACCATAAGAGCAATCTTCTCGGGATCACCAAAATTCTCTCATCACTTTCTCTTTTTTACACACAAAACCTTCTTTTCTTTTACTAAAGCTGCCCTGTCTCCCCCCCTTCTTTCTTTCTTTCTCTTCCCCCTATTTTTCTCTTTCCCAACAATACCCATCCCAAAAAGCGAACCCCGATCAAACCTACATGGGCTTTATGGTCACGCGAGAGCATCAAGCTTGACCACCCACACGTGGCCGGGTGGTACAGGTGTCAGAGGACGAGTGGTGGTGATTTTTGTGCTACGCAGTATGGGGGCAAAGTTAATGAAAGAGGCGGTCCCCCAAGCAAAATATTTTGTGTGTTCCTGTTGATAGCGGATCCTACGGGGATCTGTGAGACGAGCACACGTGTGCATGCGCGACAGTTCTGCGACACGCTGGCCCAGCCCATCACGTGCGTGTGAAAAAGTCAGCACAGTGGGCTGGCTTCCAAATCTAACTTGTGTGTGTTTGTGTGTGAGTGTGTCAGTTCCCAGTGGCACGCTTGGATGCGAGTGCACCCGTGGTCCATCCGGACCATCCCCCCTCCACTTCATTTAATATCCCCCTCGTTTTTTGCCCACACATGAATATTTCTTTCTTTCTTTTTCTTTTCTCCTTTCCATGCAAATCAAATGAATGGTAATGGTATATATCCAAGTTCTTCAAGTTTTGAATTTCAAAAAAATAAATAAAAAATAAAAGTTATTGAGCCCATTTGGTAGATCTCATCTTGCCAGCTAATAATTAAAGACATTAACCTTGAATATATTTTTTTATAAAAAATAATAAGCGTTCTTCTAGTGTTCTCCTAGTATCCTTCCAACTGTGATGTGGTTTTTAAAATCATCAATAAATTAAAAGTCAATAATGATAATCTCAAATTCAACGATAATTTTAAAAGTCACATTACAGTTGGTAGGACACTTATTATTATTATATCTTTGGGTGATGTATAATATAGGCATCCACCACAAGTATTAGAACGAAATTGATTTCATAAAAATCTTGCAGGAAATAACAAATTTGACAGCCTAGAGAGAAACCCACAATTTTTTTTGTGTGTGTGTGTTTGGCTCATTTAATAATATTGGGAAAATTATTGAGAAGAACAAATTAATTTGGATGAAAGATATTGAGAAATTATCGATAAATACAGGAAATGAACGTGACCCAGCATGCACCCTTGTAGATGGACAGGGCGGAGGCACTATTCAACCAATTTGTGGTGTAGAACAGGAACCCTAACTCTAATTGGTCACACGATTTATTAGCCACATAAATTGTACTTACTGTCTCGCTCAATTTGTTATCCGTTTGTGACTTCTGCATGGTTGTTAAGTGACATGCTCAAGCAAGTCTCATGCACCCAACTAATACGTATAATATATATGGATAATAACAACTCGTTTCGGATAAGAGATAATGGCAATCTGTGTTTGCAAGAAATGAGTATAAGATTATATTGTTAATTCTAACCCGACTCATTTAATTAAACAGGTCAAACATCTCAAACTTAATTCACTATTGTGTTGCATTTATGTCGGGTTGTCAAAAATTGTCAATTCTTATATTGTGTGTCAGGTCTAAATTGTATCTATATATAAGTTTAACCTAATCAAAACTATTTAATTAAAATGGGTTATATCCTTCAATCTTAACCGCAAATTTTGTATTTAACTTATATCAAATTCACGGATCGTATAAAAGATTGCTAGCCTAAATGACACCGTCACAACAAGAAATCAAAATTGAGTTTGTAGAAATGGTTGGGAAAAAAAGAAGAAGAAGAAGTTATGATTAAGGGAACGATTATGGTCATGATTAAGGCTATGTGGTACCGATTAGAATAGTCAACGCCCACTATGTGTCGAAATAGCCTCATCATTGTTGTCAACTTCCCCACTTCACCAACCGTAAACGTAATACTAATCTATAAATATATTTAGTTTAATTATCAAAGCAAGTCTTAAAACATGATTATTTGTTTATTAATCTTGTCTTAAAACTTTATAAAAAGTAATTAATATATAAAAATTTTGCATTCGCATGGGCAAATTGCATTAACAAATAAACCACCACTTTCTCCCGTCTTATATGATTTGTGGTGAAGGCATATCACTGGTCCCTTCGAATCTAGCCATTTCAAGCCCTATAAAACACTTTTGACCGTAGGATAGCCTTTTCCTTTTCCTACAGTTCAAGCTATCTTCTTCGTTTTGCCTTCCAAAAAATATTGTTAGTTATGATAACTTAATTACATTATCTGACTGTTAAGATTTAGTGGTCCTCGATCTTCTCCACCACTCTAATTAGACAACTTCGTACCAAAATTGCTGGTTGAGATCAATTAGAGGGCCTATTAGCAGATACAATAATAAAGTTGTCTGAGCACGACAACTAATTCAAAAGTAATATTATTTAGTAAACTGCTATATATATGACTGTCAAATAATTGAGATGGTGTGATAGTAAAATTAGCCCGTAATTTTATTATTATTATTTTTACAAATCTTCATCTGATGACTAATTTTTAGTGTCACATCATCAAGTTGTATGTCAATGTATATAACAGTCTACTAAACAACAAATAATATGCAAATAGGTTGGACTTGTCTGATCCGAGTAATTTTTCCGACAACATTAATTAGTTAATCTTTTGCACAAGTCATGTTTGTTCAAGAAAATAATTGTACAGGGATATTTTTAGTTGCTAAGTTAAAGAGATAAATTAAAACAAACAAAAAATATTTGAGTTCTCTAATCATTTCCATTAAGCTTATTTCTAGATTGTATAGGCTAAAAAACCAAATGTTAGAAGCCAAATGATTAGAGCATATTTTGCTTATGTCCCGCTCCTTTGCTTTAAAGAAATTTGTGATTCCTCATAAAGTTGTTGTGTTTTTAAGGTAGAAATGAAGTCCATGTTGTTACGATCCCAATTATCTTACATGCCTTAAAGTTAATTTTAATTATGTGTATATGTTATCGGGTACTCTCTTATTGCAAGCTAATTTTCAATGGTAAATTCTATCTGAAGTTTGTATCATTTGGTATCAGAACTAGCAACTATATATGTCAAGCATGAGATCGGATGTTGCTCATCAATTGCAGTATGGGATCGAAGGAGTTGTGACTTTATGGTCAAGTCACAGAAAGAGAAACCTATAAGTTGGATTAAAATGTATTAAGAATATGTGTTAGGATAGTATTAAGAAATTGAATACTGATAGATGAATAAAGCTATCAAGACAGAAATTGGTATCATCAGGTCAGTGTCAATAAAGTGGGCCGTTGTGGACATCGACTATACATGGTAATAGTATATTACGATTTAAGTATCCCACATATCTTAAGTATATTATTAGCAATGTTTATATAAGCTTTTGAGTATCCTCGATTTTCAAGAAAAAATTATATATACTGTATACATTAAGTTTGTATCAACATCTGAAGACATTTTGAATAAGGTTTAAATTTATAAAATATGGATGATAATAGAGGGGTCAAATGACTGATATTTTTCTAGATTTCTGAATAGAGGGGTCAAATGACTGGTATGAGTAATATTTTTTTGTATTAAAATCTCATATGTTTTTATTCTATACATTTGAATATTTTCCTTTTCTGAAGTTTTTCATACGCTTTTGTGATTTTTTTTTTTATATATATTTTTGCAGATATTTTTTTAACATATATTGCCCCAAATATTTTTTTACATGATATTATAAAATATAAATTTCTTTCTCATTACCGATACCTAACATGATATCTTGCAATATCTCATGATTTTGAAACTAGATTGGCTTGAAAGGGCAACCGTCAAAGTACTCTCTTATCATTTCACAGTGTGTTATAATATTAGGGATGGTAGTTTATTTTCGCATATTGAATTTAGGTTGTATCTAAGTATGAATTTATATAAGTTAATTTTAATTTGAATTATTTAATTAAATGAGTCAAATTTTTTAATTACAATTCGTTAATTTTGTGTTGGGTTTGTGGGTTATATAAAAAATTATCAACCATAAATGATGCATGTTAGGTTTTAGTCATATCAATACATGGGTATAAGACTATATTGTAACGCCCCAATTGTTACTACATATATAGAGTCAACTCTAACTTGACCCATTTAATTGAATAGGTCAAACTCATCAATCATAACTCTCTAATTTCGTATTCCATTCGTATTCAGTTCACAAGCTATATTAAAAATTGTCAATCTTATATATCTAATATATCTAATATGCACCTTTGATCACCGAGTCTTTTTTACTTTTTAAATGAGTTGTGTTAGGCTTTACAATTAATTAAGGAGCTATAGTTGCTCGTCCCTTCTTGCCCTTTTTTTTTTTTTTTTTTTTTTTTTTTGATAAAAACATAATATTGAATGTCGGACATCACTCAACCCAAAAGTTTAAACTTGTGGGTTTGAGTCCAACTCACACTCATGACATATTTCCAGTGTGGGACTCAATCTTCTTACACCCACATGTGTATAGTCAACAATCTCTTTCAAATGGAAGCTTTATATCTTAGTCATCTCGCTAATCACTTGTGTGTTATGTAAGTTTGTCTGTTCCATGCACATTTTTCCTTACTCCATGGACAATCTTTTATAACATGTGAGTTCATGACCACATTACCACTCCCTCTCAAGTGGAAGCCTTTTATCATTATTATGAGTCATCTTCGCAAGCAGTTGTGTTTATGTGTGTTTCACCACGTCATGCACCTTTGCTCCTACTCTAGGAACTCTTGATTGTGCTTGCACCATGAATATTCTCCCTTTACTCCAGGAGCCATCGTCTATACTCACATATTGACACATTGGGAGTCTTTCAATGAGATCGTGATATTATGTGTTTAGACATCACTTAACCCAAAAGTTTAAGCTTACAAATTTTGGCCTAACTGTGTTAAATCAACTACACCCACTTATAACATCATTCCAACGTAAAATTCAATCTTTCTACACTCACACGTTTATATTCAACCAATACATTTCAAAAAAGTAACATCTTAGAATTACTCTTTTTACTAACCAACTAAAGAACTAAAGAACTTGTAATCATTTTACACTCATACATGTATATTCAACCAACTTATATTTGTAGCGTAGAGCAAATAATTTCACACAAACCCAGTCCTAGACATAAGAATCTTTTCATCTGATTGTTTTAGTCTCACCCCAAATGATGGAAGAAAAACACCTTTCATCTGCAAAACTGATGCCTTTTATGTCACCTATACTCATCACTTTGCTCATTCATATGCATGAGACAGGCAATGAAAGAACTAATATGGGTTCCAAAAATTGTCTTTAGCCTGACCAATTTTCGTCCAATGGTTTGAAAAAATGAGGCTCATAATTATTGAGCGCAGCAATTTAGAAAATAAGAGAAATCTTTGAAACACTTTTTAAGCCATTTGCCGGATCTCTCTTATAGCCAAAAAAAAAAATGAGCAATATTTTTATAATATCAAGAAGCCAACCAACTTTGACATCAAGGCTTAAGAGAATCAAAGATTAGATCCTTGTGTCCACAGCTTTTGAGACCATGCATCTACCTCCCTCCTCTCTTTCCATAAAACCCATCAATTCACCTCCTTTTACTGCCTGTAAAACAATGCCACCACCGGAGAATGATTTTGGAGAATAATATAAATCATTCTCCGGCCAGTAACTTTACTCAAAATCCATTTTAGTAAAGAGGGTTTCTGCATTAAAAAATAATTAAAAATTAAAAGCCTCCAATGGGATTATCAGGAACCACTTTTTTGACTAATACTGCCTCTCTTGTAAATGTAGTGTATGGAGAGAGAGAGAGATTGTGTCATCTTCAAGCAAAGGGAGGAGGCCCCACTCCCTCTCTCTCTCTCTCTCTCTCTCTCTCTCTTTCTAACATGGTTGGAAGAGTAGAAAATCTGCCTTTGCTTTTAACCTCATCTACTTCACCTCTTTACCTTTTTTTTTTCCTTCTCTCGTGTGAACACCATCTTTGAATCTTCAATGACTTCTTCCTCACTTTCCTTTACTTTCAAATATTATCAGAGCTGCCTCCCATTTCTTTTTCTTTCGACGACGGTGATCCCAATTGTATGATAATTTTTCGACTAAATAGTAATAAATAAAAAAGAAAAAGGAAAGAGAGGTTAAGAAAAAAAAAACCATGATACAATAACATAAATATTATTGTCTGAATTAAGTAAACCCCCATACCATTGATTCAAAAGGCTAAATAAAAACCATCGAAAAAAAAAAAAGGAAAAAAAAAAAAAAAAAAAAAGGCTAAACAAAGAAAACTTCCAAGTTATTTGGAAATTACAGAATTAAGCCATTTGCAATGGCTCGATTAGTGTCGAAGTGTGTGGTCTCATAGACGGGCAATTCTTGGCGGTACCTCTCGATCCCGACGGCCGAAAGATTATCCAATTCGAACAGATCGGAGCTTGAACAACTGCCTGCGTCATCGTCATCGTCATCATCTTCATCTTCAAGAACATCTTTCATGTCCAAGTCTTCCTTGATGATCTCTTTCTGATAATTTCTGAACAAATCTTTGGTAACTTCGTCGACCCGATAATTCCCTCCCATTACATAACATTTTATCTCCGCGTCTTTCGGCCGACAATCCTCGTCCACAATCACGCTAACCCGCGGGCAAAACCTCACCGACCTTTTCACGCCGCCGCCATTGCTGAATTTCCCTCGCGAAGAAGGGGTGTTGCTCAGACAAGACCGTGAAAACGAGGAAGCGGAAGTGCATGTAGACGTGGCGGTTGACTTGGAGGATTTTCTCTCCGAGCCGGTTTCGTCGGACGACGACGACGATGACGTCGTCTTTGCCTTCTTCGGGCTTCCTGCAGTGAAAAGGGAGTTGAGAAAGCTTGCGAGGCGTCCGCCCGGCGATATCGGCTGCTTCACCTTCTTCAGATCGCCGTAGATTTTCAAGGCCCTGGATTTGGTCTTCACGAAACTGTTCTCGTGCTTTGGCTTCTCCGCTTGAGGATTCTGGCCAGAAAAGCTGGTCCGAATAGGCTTCGGCCGCTGCATACCGTAACACGAAGACCTTGATTTCAACGTGTAAACAGATTCAGACGACTCGGACGACGAGAACCCACCTCCGGAACTCGACTCCGACGAGCTCGAGCTCGAATATTTCTGCAACAGATGATCAAAACCGCGGTCGTTTCGCGATTTTCTATCGAAATCAGCCGCGGAGCTCCGCCGGACTACGACCTTGTCGTTCACTTTCTTGTCCATCCACTTCTCGATCATGCACGCTCGCCGGAAGCTCGCCATTTCCTCCTCTTGCTCCTTTAGGCCGCTGCTCTGTTTCTTCCTCACGCTACTTTCTCTGTAGAGCACAAGCTCTTCTTCTCTTTCCTCGCCGTGGCCTTCGTCGATGGACCGGTAAATAGCGTCGAGAAGAGTGGAAGAGAAAGACGGGTTCTCTCTCCGGCGCCCGTGCCGATCTTCCCGCGCCGGTTTATCCCACCTATCCATATGCCTTCCCTTCTTTTATATATACAAAAGGCAGAGAGGGCACTGGAGGGGTCGAGGAAACAGGAAAAAAGATATCAATTATTTCTATTTGTCGCCTGCTCCAGAGAGAGAGATGCGTTAATGGAGGCAACCATGATTGACTGTATGTGAAAGAAGTAAGACATTTGAAAGACAGGGGGAGATCTTTTCTCTTTCTCTGTTTCTCTCTGTTTTTCTGTTTGCTCCTTCACAGTGTCAGAGGGGGCAAATGAGGAGGAGAGAAAGCAAGCATGGGCATTGATGGGTGCTTGATGTCTTTGACAGAGAGAGAGAGAAAGATAGAAAGAGAGCAATGAAAGCAAAAAGCCACGCCGATTGTAGAAGATGATTGAGAGAGAGAGAGAGAGGTTCTGGGTGTTTGTTTCTGTTAGACGGTCTTATATTAAGAATCTGGTGTTAATGGAATCTGTGGATTAAACGCCGATTAATTGCATTAGCGGGAGATGATTTTGTGGTTATGAGGATTGAGGAGTGATGAGTGATGAGAGCGCGTGGATATAAACTCCAAACCGGAACTACTGCCAGGGTGGCAATGATGACGTGCTATATATATATATGACAATTATTAAACTGTTTTTTTTTCTTTTCTTTTTTTTTTTTTACCCCCACATTATTTAATAGAAATTTTTTAACCTCTTTTCTCTCCTACACATGAAGTGACATTAGATCCTTACTTTTCTTCCAAAAACAAAAGCTGAAGAAAGTTATTCATGTGTGGGATCGTATGTACTGAAGATGGTGATCCTACAACATCACAACCTATAGTTGTCTGGTCCCCATGGTTTCTTTGTTTATTCTCTCTCTCTGTTCTTCCCTTCCTCTTTTTTTTTTGTTTTTTTCGCCTGTAATTTCTTGATGCTCAATCAAACTGGCCTTGATAGAAGATAATATCTCGAGTTTCTGACATTGAATATAGACAAACTTAATGCCATTGGAAATTTGATTCAAAGACCTACATAGTTATATTTTCTGACTTTTTGCTAATTCCAACAATTACTCTATTAAAATGAGCTTTAAAGTGAAGACCGGAAATCTGGACAATATTACTAGTTTGAAGTTGCATAGTTATCAAACGAGTTTTTTAAAGTTTCGAACGAGGTCTTTACATAAGCACTCGTTAGAAGCCTTGTCTTAAGTTAGGTTATGTTAGTTTCATTTTGTCTTGGCTGGATTCGTGTGAACAAAATACTTGTGGTTAACATGTTCAATTTAAGTGTGTAGTGAGAGACTCGTCTACATCTTCTTCTTCAACCGTTCGGATGAGAAGGCTGACTCTGAATCCCAAAAACCTCTGTCTGAAGCCTCGTTTGCAATGTCGTCCGGACAAGAGCCTCGTCTGCAAGGCGTCCAGACGCGCCGTGCCACAGAACTGGGATTCAATGTTTTTAACTTGGTTCCGTCTGGACAAGTCTATACACCGTCCGGACGCCTCGTGTAAATTTAGTCTATTTTGAACAAAGTTTGTATTACATTAGACTAGGGGTATGTAGTTGTTTATATAGAACTATACATATCTGTATAGGAACAAATTCTACATTTAGAATTCGGGAGATTTAAGCTAAGAGAGTCTTTGTTATAGAGCATTAATTCTCTCTCTTAGAGTAAGGAATGTTTGATCGTCCTCGATGATGAAGCAATTGAAGTTAATCAGAGTTTCAGTGAAGGGAGATCACATAAAAGGAACAGACAAGAGGTTCTGAGAGAACTATTGCGATAGTGGATAAGTGGGTCACTTATCTAGTACACAGGAGTGTCAAGTACAAAAGTTTTGTAAGTCTTTGACATTGTGTAATTTATCATTATTCTACTATGAAGCGATTTTCTGGGTTTGACTGCCCTGAAAATGTTTTACATTTTACTAAGTTCTCCAAATGATTTTCTCTTCGTAAAGAAATCCATGTGTTCATGATTGATTGATTTTACATTCCGCATATATTTGTTGAACTCTCTATTAATTCCTGATTGAGTGTGTTTTGGAGTCTTATTAGTTTTTCAGGTTTGAACAAATTGCTACATGAATTGAGATTTCGAGTGAGAATGCGATGAAACCTTAACCAAGCTCGAACGAGCTCACTTGCTCGTTCGAACAAGTGATGAAGTTTTTTGTTTTCATGAGTTTTTTGCGATCCCATTCAAACGAGTTTATCAATAAGAAATACATAGTTAAGTTTTCTCTTATGTTTGCCTCGAATCCTTGATTAATTCTTGATTTTTGAAAAGAGTTATAATTCTCATTTTGTTTGTCATTGCAAACCCACCACGCCACACTTTGTCATTTCTGCATTTGGTTAGCATGAGCATGTATGATAATCTAGAAGATGTGGTTAACATAGTATATATATCTTGAGCTAGCTAGGTTCTATATGGTGTATCTGGCTTAATATAATTAGTTTTAGTCATTCTCTAGATCATGGTGATCACCAAGTAAAATAACATATTTAAAGCGTACAATAATATTCTCTCTTAATATATACTTTTCTTTTTGAAAAGTAAGGCACTTCTATAACTTTGTAGCATGGTGTGGAGTGTATTATCAAGTATTATTATTGCAATATGCCAAGCCCCAAGCTGTGTTTGCCAGCTTGTACAGTCAACTAATGCGGCTCTCATTATATAAACTTTGGCCTCTATGAATGCCTAACATCATTTATAATGAAGAAGCCAAATTTTTATACAAAATTGCTTCTTAAAACTCACTTTATCTAGTTTGGCTAATAAATTTTTAAAGGCTCTCTACATCCGATTAGCTATATTTTTATCAGATCCGACTTACACGTTGTTAGTTTAATAACAGCATATATGTTGTATTCTAATCAATGGTCAAGATTGAGTCTCTCAAAATTTCTCTCTTATTAAAAGCTTTTAAAATTAAATCAACTTTGATATTTAATCTTGACTATTGATTAAACTATAGAATACATGTTTTTATTAAAATAACAGCATGTAAGCCAGATCCATTTTTATCTATTTCATTTTTACTCTTTATTGGGAAAAGGTTTTTTGGGAAAAGTTATTGAGAAAAATAGAAAATAAAATAGCTCCCTTGAAAAGTGCTCCTCCATTTAGCTTCTTTTTTTCTTTTTTTTTGGCTCTTCCAATCAAATATTTATTTTGCATTTGTTTTTTGCTAATCTAATGTAGGGAATTTTTTACAAATTTGATTATCAATTTTAGATAAAAGTAACATTTGGCTCTTCCATTGTGAATGTTCTAAGGAGATAAAAGGGTGATGCCCTTTTGTGTTAAAATCACTAAATTCCATGTTTATTTTTTAAATCTAGTCAACATGGAGGTTTTTGAGGCTATGAAAAATACGCTTAGAGTCCATTTGAGTTTGCGATTTCAAAATAACGATTTTAAAATGTGCAATTTGAAAATATGATTTTTAAAAACACAGTTAAACATTTGGCAAAATTGCGGTTTGCCCTTTAAATAGCAATTTAGCCTTAAAAATTGTACATTTTCAAAAAAGCACATCTTTACCTGCAATTGCAATTTTTTAGAAATATAATCTCAAACAATTATTTTTTTGTAATTTGGTTTAAAATCACACTTTTTGTCCATAAAAACAAACGCACCCTTATAATTAATTAGTATGATGTGAATTCAATGAAAACAGTTAAAAACAAATATGGTCGGTAAATCCTTTTACCATGAGCCTATGATCATTAACGGCAAATAAGGAATATAATGATGCAGTTGATTTGCCAAACACCGCTTAGATTTTAGTATATATTCTATAGAACAGTTCCACTCCTTCAACAGCATATAATTAACGACATAATAATGAAATTATCTGGAAAACATTTGCCTCTCCAATTTTTATAATCCGTTTTTTTGTTTTTTACCTGTACTTTAAATTATTACTTCCATAGTTTTAACCTTTAACGGTGGGCATTGTTTCACAATTTGATTATCATTAATTGTGTCGACAAGGTAATTAGGTGGCTTCTCTAGTGATCATAATCTTTAGATTTCCGCAAAATTAACTTTGATGTCACTTCCTTAGTACTGCCTAATTACTGTTCCTAGAAGTTTATCACTTTTTCACTAACGTTTTATCTTTTCTTATTAGTTTAAGTTTTTTGTAATAAGTGGTAATTTAACATGATATTCGACTCAGAGGTCATAAATTTGAACCTTGTCTCCATTTCAGTTAAATATTTCAAGTATTGAGTCTCATGACTCTCTCCTATTAAAGGGAATTTTGAGTACACACTTAAAATATTAATTGATTAAATTATAAAATTATTCTTTATTATTAGCTTAAGCTTCACCTATTAACTGAAAATAAAGTGTTAAAATATTGATTAAATAATTTTATATATATATATATATATATATATATATAGTAGAGATTTTCAGCTGCCAAGAGTCAGCCAAGCGTCTGGCAAGTGAGATTTTTTTTCTTTTTTTCTTTTTTAATTGAAGAGGAAAAAGGTTACAAGGGGGATTATAGATGACCGAATTTAAGACATTAGCACCAAATTTAGGATGACCGAATCCCTTTAGATACAATCCTTAAAGGGTTAACCTTCCCCTCTTAGGTTTTAGTTTTGAATCCAAAAATGAATTTTGAGGCATTAGAACCCAAATATTAGCTCATGGAAATTTAGCTAACAAAAAAACAAAACAAAACAAAACAAAATTTTCATTTCCCTTTTTTTTTATTATTATTATATTTTCTTTTAGAGACAGCCACGCGTTGGACGACGCTTGGCTGCCTCAATTTGACAGCCGCATTGACTTCTTTCCCTAACCCATATATGTATATATATATATATATATATGGGTTAGGGAAAGAAGTCAACTATAATATATCTTCCGGTTGGTGTGATATATGTTTTAGAACGTCCCACAAAATGGTTATAATCATGATTTGTGCAGAGGTTGATGATATGGAGTAACAATTTATGAGGAAACAAAATAATTAATCAAAATGTGCCCCTCCCTCATCACTTCCCATCACTTGGCAAATCTTTCGCATTTACTCTCTTTTTCTTTGAGATAGAGAGAGAGTTTGTGGTGCTTATTTGCACAATGATTGCACTCGTGGCTCCCAAACTTTTGAGAGAGAATGAGAGAGAGATAAAAGAGAGATGTGAAAGACTAAAAGAAAAGAAGAAAGCACAAGTGATTTATTTAAGATTAAAGGTATGGAGGATTAGTACAAGAGAATGTGTGTAATGGAAGAAGAGATTAATTGAATTGATGGGAATTAATATAAAACTAATTAACTAAGCAAAAGCAAAAGGCCTCTAAAAGCAACGTGCGTGCGTGTGAACAAACTGATCAACTTCTACGCTACCTAATTCTCTCATCTTTCCCTCCCTCTTCCCTTCAAACTCAAGAAAATCCTCCATCATTATTATATTCATTCCCCCCACAACTATCCCTATATCTATATGCCTCTCTTTTATCATGAACTGCACACGTGTCTCATCTTTCATTTCCTACTAAGAACTTACTATCTAGAAAATCAATCAAATCGAGTATTTTTTTGCCAAACAATGTTTACATATACACTCAAATTTGACTTGAAAGTTCCATTATCGATCGATCAATACTATTTGACATTTCAGAAAAAATGCTAGTCACATCTGCTATATTAGAACTTCTTTAAAATCAATTATAAAACTCAGTTTTACATAATAAATAAGCGATGTGAGACTTATTCCTCATGAATGTTTTTATAAATTATTCACTCTACGTGGACTACCCATCTTCCAATGCTATGAGCAGGGCCGGTTCAATGTTTTCTGGGGCCTTTTTTTTAATATTTATATATTAATTAAATAATATTTATTTTAATATTATTATTATATTTAGAGTTCTCATTTTTATTAATCCTTACAAAAATAAACACAACAATAAAAAAAATCAATTTCTTTTTTATGAATCCTTACCTCTTTGATACACCTGTTTCAAACAAAACCCACCAAAAAAATTGATAAAAACTCATACAAAACCCACAAGAAAAATCAAGCACAAAAAATAAACATTACAAAAAAATAAAATAAATCTTTTTTTTTTATGAATCCTTACCTTATTGATACACATGTTTCTCTCTCTCTCTCTCTCTCTCTCTCTTCATCTCTCTCCATCACATTCTGTATTGAGTGAAACTAAGGAAAGAGAAAAAAAAAAAAAAAAAAAAAAAAAAAAAAAGATAAGAGAGGAGGCTGTCGGCAGTGGAGAAGAAAAGAGAGAAAGAAAAATAAATGAAAGAAAGTGGGTGGTTAGGTAGGGTTAAAATGATATTTCAATATCAAATAATTAATTTCGGATGCATAGGTAGATAGGCTCTTTTTAAGTATAAGGATATTTGTTTTTCTGGGTTAATTGGTCTTATTTTACCATGGGTTTATTATATTGGGGCTTTAAGTTTTTATGAAAAAAAAAATTAGGCCTAATTAAAAATAAAAAAAATAAAAAAAGGGCCTTAAATTATATATATATATATATATAAATTTGGGCAAAAAACCTTTTCTTTTTTTTTTGGCCCTATTAATCCGGGGGCCCTAGGCGAGCGCCTCACTCACCTAGTGGTCTAGCCGGCCCTGGCTATGAGATCGGGGTGTTAGAATTCCGCTCCCTTAAACCCATGACATCCTTGATCGTCATGGCCACAACGTGGTTAAAGTGATAGCACAAATATGACTAATATTTTTTCTAAGTCTTTACACACAATGTGATTGTCGGTTATCGTGTATAAACCAGTGAAAGAGAATAATAGAGCTTGAGTAAAGGGCTACCAAAAGGAAGGATAGAAAAAGACTAAATTTTAGTTGAAATTAGGTATGGAACCTACTATTTATTTTCTAGTTGAAGGAATCTTTTATTGATATTGATCAAAATGTTGATTAGGAAGAGTGAGAAGTGCACCAAGCTCTCTCCCTGCCCACTTCACTTTGCTTAGGTATCAAACTTCAAATACCATTGGTAGAGTGCCCTACATGGTATAGAGTAGGCCTACGAAAAGTTGGACAGATTCCTTTCAATCAGGTCATGGGGTTAATGAGAGAAAGACGAAAGAGAGAAGATTCCATTCAGATCATGGGGAATGACCAATTTGGGGACCCAAAATTCAACTAAGTGTAAGATTGACATGCCCTAACCAAGAAAAAGTTGCTTACCCCATATTTCCCCCACTACCATGCATCATCCATCATCCCACCTAAGAACGTATCTTACACAATATTCTTCTTTGTAGATAAAGACTCTACCCCTCCACCATGACCCCATTAGATTAGACACATCAAGGTTGACATGATGTCAAATTGTGGAAGGAGAATCAAAAGAATTTGTTTGCTACCACATAACCAAACTTGTCCTATTGCTTATTAAGATTTGGCTTGGTTTTTAACCAATGTTTTTGTTTGATACCCCTTAAAACTCTTTTCCTTGTTCTTCTGTATAATGGAAGCATGCACCTAAGTGTTGTATTTGTCTTTTACGCGTATGCATGCAAAATATGAAAATTCTTCCTCTTCTATCTCTCTCAAAACCTTATGTATTTTTAAAATTTGTGTTTCTCTAGCTATCTATCTTGCTAGAATAAAAAACTGTGAGGATATTCTAGTCTTGTTTCGTTTTGTACAAAAAGCAACCAAATTCATAGGATTTCTGGCTTTGTTGTCTCCTGAAAGAATATTTGTTGTAACCCAGCACATACCAATTCGCTAGAATTGGTGGGGGCAAATAATTGCTTAAGAAAACGACAAATACATGCATGATATTTCTTGATTTAATCATCGAATTGGTGTTGTATGACACTTAAGTAGCAAGTCTATTCCAAAATGGACAATGAGAGGCTTCCACACGGGACATGAATGGATCATCCATTTTCATGATTTCTTCTTTTTCTCCATAATTCATCATCAATTTTGGTCTAAAAGATGCCTCCACCTCATCTCACACTTGCTTCCATATTGTATACAGCTTGGAGATGATGGTGACGCATGATCATACCATGCTTCCATCATTTTTCTCTTCTTCGTTTCAACTGTGGGTCGCCCCAACCTTAGCTCCAATTGATAACCTACATTACTTTGGCCCATCTCAACTTGTCATTATAAAGCCAAGAACCAAAAAGGACTTGTGCTATACAACTATAGACTATATATAAATAATTCTTGTTTTGAAAAAATAGGAAATATATATCAATCTTCGCCATCAGAAGCCATGATGAAGTTTGTAGGTTAACTTTTCTCACTTAAAAATCTAGGGGGGGCAT
Source organism: Corylus avellana (assembly GCF_965113065.1). Lineage (NCBI taxonomy): Eukaryota > Viridiplantae > Streptophyta > Magnoliopsida > Fagales > Betulaceae > Corylus > Corylus avellana. The sequence continues at coordinate 9,712,400 of NC_142495.1, read as the reverse complement.
TGTATACCGTTAAGACCTTTCATCAGGGCCTTGTCTTTGTTACTTTCTTCTTTTTTATGGATCTTCTAACAACTTCATCACGGATCTTGTTATGAGTGCGCATGTAATTTTCTCAATTTCATATTGAGAAAAAAATAAACAAAGTGAATAGTTAATATGCATAAATGGATCTCGTATTAATGCACTCTTGATACACTCCATAAGCGATTCTCTTCTTAAGAAATAGTATCAAAATTATGGTTCAGTTTCCACTTAAACGAGCACCGCCTTGTCTTTGACGTGTTTGGTTTGGCTCCTTATTGGATTTGCAATTGACGCAACTCTTGTATGCTTATTGCTTAACACTCTTGGATTTGTCAAGAGTTATTTCTTGTTGGCGCAATTGGGCGTTTCCAGCTTGAAATATTTTGGTGTTCCAATCTGATCTTGCAAGCCGTTATATCATAGAGTTCAAACAACCTGTTTTAATTTTTATGCAGCATCCCTATAAAAGTTAAAACTCTTCCAATAAATATCACTTTTGCTTGACCCATGGCTCACACACTAATGGACTCTTGTACTGTGATAATTTGAGAACAGCTGAACAAAGTTAATATATCAATCGTTGCTTTATGCTGAAGTAAGGCACATTAATAGTAGTTATTTCTTTCCGATGACCCAAAATGATTAGTTGGGAAATTATGTATATATTTGTTGTGGGGTTTAGATGCAATAGCCTCGCAAAGAGATTGAGAGAAATACTCAAGAAGGTGAGGGATTTGTGGGGGCAGTGCATGTGTGCGCTGGGCGTAAAGTAATACAAAAGGAAAAAAGTGTTGGCGATCCCGAGGGATACAAAGTAAAAACATACAGAGACAGATCAAAGCCTCTCTTCCTCAAGAGAGAACAACGACAAGGAATAAAGCCTCTCCCTCTCTCCCCCTTCTTTCTTCTGACAAAAAAGGAAAATTATTGACACAGAAAGCATGGTCGTCTAGACTATTTTAATGAACTCAACCATATATACGGCCACAAAGTGTCCAATCAAAACATAATAGAAGGGCAAAAAATCATCAAATAAATGTTCAGATGAAATCAAAGACTGGTACTCCAACAATTTCTTGTATATTTTGTACATCATGTGGGCTGGAAATTGGTAGAGCTCATGGAAAATGTAAAAGCATAGCGAGGAAGCAAAACCAAACATAGACCCTGGTCGTCTTCGTCCTAGTAGTCTACCTAACTATCATAAGGAAATAATTTTGGCTCCATTTGATCATATAAATGCATTTCTATCTTTCTTTCCGAGATCCAAATGGTCGATAGTAACCAATATATAGTGTCTGTAACAATGTAGTAAAGACACCTTTTGCCAGTAAATCAAAGCTATATGATGAAGGAAATATAAAAATAACAAGGTTGAAACCCATCTATTATGAAGAGCTCACTTGTGATGGGGTAAACTGTGAGGACTAAATTTTCTGCAATCGGAATTGAAAATGACGCCAAATCCAATGCAAACAAAGTAAATTGAAACTAAACACCACCCACTGCATTAGATAGAAAAGAGATTGGCTATTCATTTCACAAAGACGACTGAAAATTTTCTATAGCTACTTCAATCCCTTACAAGGAAAAAGGGGTTAATTTCATGTTTCCATCAGAAATTTGTTGTCCAATTGAGATGGCCCAGTTGGGGCTGCTGATAGGCACCAACCTGTGCCCCGGGAGCAGCGGCAGCTACACCGACTCCAACATTACCACCCATAGCAGGGCCTAAGTGGTGTGGGTTAGCAATTGCAGCAGGCTGTGGAGGATGGTACATACCTGGAAATTGCATGTGGGAAGATTGTGCAGCAGCTGCATTAAAGGAAGCATGACCTGTGTGGGATGGCATATAAGCACCATGTGGTGATTGCCCTGGCATGTTGTAATATGGAGTGGATTGCAAGCCTGGAAGCTCTCTTGAGTTCTGAATCCAAATTTCAGATGCGTCAGCCTGCCATGTCAAAATATTGAAAATAATAAACAAGTTATTATCCCAACCAACTGCAATCAAGAGAGAGAGAGATGCATCATACCCGCCCCCAACAGTAAGACAACTAGAATTTATTTGATTGAAAATATACACTAAAAAACGAGAGAAGAAAGCCAAGCACACTCAAAGGCAAGGTACACCCCCGGTGAACATGTCTGTAACAAACTTGCGCTCGTATTGCAGTTCATTAAATTCAAAATACATAAATATAAATCCATTTTATATTTTTTAGACAATGAAAAATACACCTTGAAATGGCAGGCACCTATTTATATATTTCTAAGATGCAGCAGTTCATGATAACACGAAGCAGAAATGCTAGAAGATGAGGTAATAGGATCTGGTCACTATTACACACACGCGCGCACACACACACACATATATATAGGGGTGGGCAGATTAACCGATTACCGATTACCAACTTTAACCGAACCGATATTAACCGTAACCGATAGTTATCGGTCGGTAATCGATTAAAAATTTTATACCGATAAGCTTATCGGTCGGTAATAGGTCGGTTAAAATTTTTTTATCGGTTAACCGATATAACCGATAAGTTATTTTAATTTTTAATTTTTTAAAATTTTATATTTATTATTAAAAGTTAAAACCAAAACGACGTCGAATTTCCTTCCAATGAAGAATTTCAATTTTGCCATTTTGAATCAAATAAAGCTTGATTTTTTGGTTGACATATTTTGTTCATTGGAACGAAATGGGCTTTCAGAAGCTAGAACAGTAGAACCGATTCTGCATTTCTGCTCATGGAGCAATCTCAGATGATGCTCCCAGTAAGAGAAAGAGTTTATTATATTAATATAAACTAAAAGAAAAAAAGCCTAATAAAAAGCCCACAAAACTCAATCTAGCAATTCTCAAATTAATTTTTGGCCCAATTAGCAATCAGTAAAAAAGCCCAATAAAAAGCCCACAAAAACCCAAACCGGTTTAACCGACCGATTAACCGACCGGTTAACCGATTACCGATTTGACCGATAATTTTCGGTTAAGACTTCTTATCGGTCGGTAATCGGTTAAGTTTTGGTTAACCGATAGCTTATCGGTTAACCGACCGATAAGTCCATTAACCGGTCTTAACCGACCGATACCCAGCCCTACATATATATATAATAATAACCAACATCAAAATGAAAAAATAAAAAATAAAATATTTGAATTTTAAATTCAAAGCAACTTGTTTCCTTCATGAACTGAGATATTAGACACCAACGCTACTACTAACATCACTTATAAAAGGACATCCCAAAATTATAACTTGAGGCCTCCACAACTTATCTGCGACAAGTCTCAAGATGGATATCTTTGATGCATCAAACAAATAAATAAAACAAGAAAGACATTTTTTACCTGAGGATTTGAGACATAAAGATTGCCATCTTTGTATTTGATTCGAGATGAATCCTCAAGCCCAGTAGCTCCACCAACTACGCCAGGAGCATTGATAGCATACCCAGTTGGATTAGTAAAATTCCCAAACCCTGTGGGACTGCCAGCAGGAACAGGCTTAAACTGTTGAATTCCATACTTCAGGCTGCTTGCATTTAGATGTGAACTACCCCCTGGCATTAGCAAGTAACTGCTACCATTTGATGGGTGAGGATAGGCAGGGTTACTAGAATAGCCAGGCATGGCCATTGGCGAAACATAAAGTGGAGGAAGGAACTGACGGTATGGCATAAGATTTGCATAATGGGAAACATGAACTTGCGGGTACATCTGTGCTACAGGTGGTTGTTGCTGCTGTTGTACCATGGCAATTGTAGATGCAGGGATGCTGTTGGCTGTGTGCGAACTTAAAGCCTGTATAAGAGAAAGCAAAGCATCAATTGAACTGGTAGCATCAAACTTTGCACGTTTATGGCCAAAGAGAAAAGCCCATTACATGAAAAATATACGTGTATTGCTCAAGATCAAACCTTTTTGAGTAATAATCAAAATTTTAGAAACTTATAAAGTAGTTTAATAATAACTACTAATATCAGTTGGCAATCATTGTTAATCATCCATAAAATATTCCTTTTTTTCCTATATAAATACATGCCCTACAAAAAATGAACAGAAAAAATATAACCAAAAGCCCCTAAAAGATGAGCAGTGTCCAAGTGGTTGTTATGCAGCCCCAAAAATAAACATTACACGAAACAGGGTTATGTCTTCATACTAGTGCACAGAGAGATAAGCAGCTAATTAATGCCATCTAACAACAACAAATAATTCAAATTTACCTCCTGAGGAGATGGAAGACCCTGACCCCGTACAGATTCATCCATTGTGGGTCTGAAATAAGGTATATCATAACCAGTCTGAGGATCATATGCCTGCTTGAAAACCAGTACCCGTCATAAGGCATGATAATGAGAAGTATAAGAACCTATATGCCAGAGTGCCAATAATTACTGTGATAAAGCCCACCAGTCTACAAAACATTAAAGTCAAGCAAAGAGCAACTTCCACCTTCCATGGTCAAAGTCAAAGTGTAGCAGGTAAACTTTTGAAGTATCATATGTCTAAAAGATGAACTCACCGAAAAACCTGGTAGTTCAGGAGGATCTTGATGCTGCTGTGACTCTGAAGGGGCATAGGATGGACTGTTCTCCCGAACCAACCCAATATCTGCATAATTGTCCAAATTCCGAGGGCTTGAGGACTCTTTTTTATCAGGCAATTGATGCTCAGACGCCACTACAGATGCTGGAGAATCAGATCCAGAATTTCTAACTTGGGCATCACGGAACTCAGCTGGCTTGCTGCTGCAAGCATCATCACCAGAAGACTCTGGAGCTGACACCGACAAACTGCCATCATGCATTTGATATTAATATTTGCTCAGGTAAATTATATATTATATCCATGTAATTGTTTTTTTTTTTTTTTTTTTTTTTTATAATATTGTGCCTGAATATAAAAAATGTTGAAATAAATCTTAAAACAAGAGAATTTCAGATACAAACAATCACATTTTAGATGTCCAAAGTTTTTCACCATCCCAGAATGTAAATAATTTATAGAACAATAAAAATAACACTAACCTTGCTGCAGGTTCCCCATTTGATTCTTCTGTAGTTCCAACCGGTTGCAGTCCAGAAACAAGATTCCTAGAAGAATCAAACTCTGTCCCTATGCTGCCAAAAGTAAGGCGACAGCGATCAGTCTCAGGGACTCGAATATGCTGGGCAATGATCACATTCTGATGGTCAATGACGTTTACTCGTGAAAGCTTATCTTCCAGCTTAGCTGCTTCAGATTCCAAATCCTTTGAATTCTCGGCAGGAGGTGAAACAGACTTTCCAGGTGTTCCAATCACCCCGGGACTGCTAACAGCTGACTTTTGGCTTGATTTAGGTTTCCACTCTATTTTGTGCTGGGAAGCTGCATCAAAACTCATGATCAGTTCTCTTCCTAAGTTTAGAAACAGACATGAATTACAGGATGTAGTGATGAAGATAATCCCCACCCCCCCCCCCCCCCTTCTTTCCTACTTGTCAAAAAAAAGAGGTGCCGGTAAAATGGGCCATTCTAAGTTGCTACACTCATGCATTAAGTCATTAATCAAAATGTAAAGACACCCTCAAATAATTAGAGGGCTTAATGGTGTATTGGCAATGCATCATAAAAAAATTATATATATGGATGGGACAAAAATCTATTTTTGATGAATTTTTTTTCCTTTAAAAACAGAAAACGAACCTTCTTATGGAATGCTGTGTAATTGAAAACATTAGCTGTAAGCAGCTTCCAAAATATTTGGCTTTACTAAAGACAGAACTTAAGCTTCTCATACTTCAAACAAATAAAACCAAAGATAATACTTGAGTTTTCTATTCACATTCTAAAAGCTATCTTGCTTAAACAGGTTCTACTAAGCCATGACCACAAGCATTACAAAAAGTCGTTGCCCAGCATCAGATTACCACAATTGTAAGTCTTGAGATTTTGACCAGCACACAATTAAGTAAGCTTCTGCTTCTATTTGCACTAACAAAATTCCAGTCATCAAAATCTATCGAACATTTCATTAAAAACATATTTCATTTTTGACAAGTATACCTTTTTGATGACCTGAAAGTTGCTGATGTGGCCTGCTATTATACTGGTTGCTTAAGAATGTTCTGCTGACTGACATGCTGGCAATAACAGAATCAGTTGTAGTAGTTTGGCTGAGTTGGTCGGTTCTAGAAATGGTGTTGAGGGGTCGAAGTGATTCCTCTGTAGAAGAACCATCCTTTCCCAAAAGTGAATTTGAGAAAGAACTACTTGGCATGGTTGATGATTTGACAGAGTTTTCAGAAGACTGTCGGCGGACGCCAACTACACCAACTTCACGCTTAATAGCTCCAACAGTTCCTGAGTGTCTGGAATCTGGGGATGGCACATGAACCGGATCGGTAGAAGAAGAATACACCCCAACAGCAGAACTGCTTGATGCCAGAGTTGCGGGATTTGGTTGCGAGTTATTCGACTTTGCCGCTGGCACCCGTGAATTTGTGTTGGGAATTGAAGCCCGCTTTTCCTCTAGCACTGGTTTCCCATCAGTGCCTCTTGAACTGACATCTCGAGCATGTCTGGGGTGTGAATCAGTTGGCCCATTCAAAGTCTGAGATGAACTTCGTCCACCAGAGGGCTTCTGACTGCCTGAGGTTTCTGTTAAGCTGCGTAAAGAGAATAACAAAGACCATATATAAACTACTTGATTAATACAGTGCAGAATATGTGCTTAGTTAGGTCATGCTCCACTCCATCTTCTTGACAGCGTTTGTCTAATTCATTGTCCACAAAATCTATTTCTTCCTCAGAAAGGATCATATTTCAAACAAGGCACAGATTCATCTTGTTCGCAGCTTTGCCTAGTTATTAATTAGGGTATGGTGCTATAACTACTATCAGGGAAAAGAAAAAACCCCTAAGCTCCTTGACTTTGTCTCGTCTATGCTTTTTTGATAAGTAATTGACAAATATCATTAAAAGCGTAAGAGGCACACATGAAGTATAAAAAATGAAACACTTAACTAGAATTAACAAAAAGAACAAGGAAATCACAATTTAAATATCTACATCCAAGCTTTGTCTCCTCTATAATTCTCAATTTAAATATCAACATCCAAGCTTTATCAGACATTAACAGGTTTTCTAGGTGGAGATGCCTCTAGGGGATACATTACTTATGGTTATGTTCATTGCAAAATGTATTCATTTAACTAATTTCATTTCTTTGAATCTCATTCCTTAGTTCTCACCATCTGAGACAGGAGATAATCATAAATTACCAAATTTACTGGAAACCTGGATCACCCTACATGGACCTAGAGGCTAGAAGCCTCAATGTCTTTATTATTGGTCATTTCTCTCATCCTTCTATTATTTGGCTAAAAGCCAAAAACCCATGATATTCCTTTTACACTACTGCTTTTTCTTAGATGTAGCATGTTTAAACGATGGGTACATTTGATAATGGTTTTCAAAAATGTTTTCTGGTTTTGTTTTGAAAAAGTGTTTTGATGTAATATAAAGGTGAGAAATGTTTTTTGGTGGGGTCCACATTTGAAAAAAAAAAAAGTGTTATGTTTTGAATTGTTTGTAATGGGGTTGAAAAAGTGTTTTTGGTCCTGAAAACAGAAGAGTGTTTTAAAACTGTTACCAAACGAGGCCTATACTTGTTTTCTTTACCTTCAAAATGAAGGAATATGGGTGTGGAAACCAATGGTTATAGACAATTTGGACAAGTGGCCAATAGGTTCTTTGATGAAAATATTATATCATTTTACATTGAGGCACAGATATAAAACTAAGAAAAATATATAGATTAAATCAGTTTGAAACAAAGAATCTCACCCCTTTTCAGGAACATTTGAGATCACTTTCTCATTGGTTGACACTGTACATTGCGGCGAAGCAGGCTTCACTTTGTTATCTGTATTTCGATTAACTCTGTTATCTCTCACAACACGGAACTCGCCTGCATTTAGCAAGAATCTAACCATCAACAAGAAGTCCTCGCACACTAAACAGAAGAAATGAAACTGGTGGTCCATTTTCATAAATATTTTGGGGGAAAATGTGAAGGTGTTCAATGCACAAATATGAAATACAAAGTACAAAGAACCCATAAAATTTCGCAGATTGTACAGCATGAAGAACAATGCTGGATAAATTATAAATGTATCAACTATCAAGTAATGCCAGAATTACAGCAGGAATTAGTGAAAGGATGAAAAAACAAGACCTAAGTTCAAAGAGATCCATTATAAGCTCACTATAAATTAATTGATACTTCTCGCTTTGGTTGTTAGAACTTCATGTCTGTAACACATTCACGCATTAACAAACTTCACATTTCAAAACAATTAACTAAACATCTACTAAATATCAAGTCCTATATTTGCTTTAAATAAAGTGTTCACCCAAGTTCAGTACAATAAATTCTTAAAAGGTACACACTTGTTTATAGCAAACTGGGATCACAAAATCCAAAACTTGGCCAGATAGTGTTTTAACATTATATCATTTTTGATAAGTAATTGATATAAATAAAAAGCGCAAAGGGGCACAACCCACATACACGGGAAGTATAAACAGAGAGCGCCTAAGAGGGAGAGAAATGAAAGAGAAAATCAGAAAAACTAATCACTGTTTTAACATTATATCATAATGGTCAAATACTCAAATTTGAATTTCAAAACAAAGAATAAGATAGAAATGGCAATTATCACCCCAAAGTAAATTCTTAAAGATGCATACTTGTTCATATCAAAACAGGAATCATGAAATCAGAAACTTGGTGAGGTAACGTGTCTACCATTATATCATCTAGGTCAAATACTTCAATTTGAATTTAGAACAAAGAATAAGATACAAATAGCATTTAGCACCCAACTATATTGATATTTTGATTACTTCTAAAAAAAATCATCTTCTTCAACAATTTAAATGTCAAGTTTTTCTTCAGATTATTAATAAAAATAAAAAAAAATAAAAAAGGGGTGAAAAGCATATTTAGCAAACACTAAAACTGAACAGCAGAGTACCATGTCTAAAGGAATGATACTCAAGTTAAAAAGTACTGAGAAAAAAAGAGATAATAAACTGTGAGATTTAAATTACCATGTGAAGCATTCCGTGTATAGCCTCCTCTTCGAACATTACGATCAGAAAATGTATGAAATTTTATCCCTTGACCAACATTCTCGGAATGTCTTCGTGCAACTGCAGAGCCCATGTGCCCCGTATTCTACATGCACATTTTGTTTTTGACAAGATATTACTTAGCAGAAAATTTCTCTTAAAAAATTGAAGGACAAAGAAAGGAGGATTTAAATAAAAATAAAAACTTAGTGAGCCCTAAAATATCATTAACTATCCTCCAAAATGCTCATAGGGAAAAATTTGAAAAAGAGAATAATAGATGTCGTAAACATCCTTTATCCACATACAAGTTCTTCATGCAAGGGAATACACAAGAAAAATTATCTTGGTAGCCAATTATGAAGACAGGAATGCAGCAGGTTCAAACATCACATAAACATTTTTATAGCTACAAGCATCAAACAGGCGCCTCAAGGAGACCCATGTGTAGTACTGTTATGGTAAAAAAACATATGCCACATATAATATGCATATCCATTATGTCTCCTCATAAACTCATATGTCGCTTTCCCCTTTGAAACCGAGAGAAAAAAATAAAAAAATGAAAATAAATAAAAATAATCACAGTTGGATTATAGAGGATCAAAATAAAGTTTAAAAGGTTTAACAGGTGAATTACTTTTACAAGATAAAAAATAATATATGCAGGAAGTTTTTTGCTTCATCGAGGTAATATTGTCAGTTAACTTCATTCTCATGGATTATCAAAAAAAAAAAAGAAATGAAGGTGATAACAACAAATGCGAGGAATCTGGTTCTACAGACAACAAATAGATTAAGAGTGTAGTTAAAAACTTAAAAGAGAAACATGAAGTAGGTCAACATCTTTCAAATGATTACAGATGTTACAACATGCTACACAGAAGACCACAATATTAGCAGCATAAACAACCATAAGGCCTTCCTGAAAACATCCTAACAGTGTACCTGAAATATGCTCATGTACTTGACAACCTAAGAAATTGCATAAAAATCAAGGGTCTGTTAGGCAACATTTTCAAAAATTGTTTTCGCTACACAATCACTAAAAACTCTTCTCAAGTATTAATTCTCCAAAAGGATTTTCAAATGTGGGCCCAAGCACCAACACACACTTCAAAACAAACCACAAAACTCTTTTTTTCAAATCCCAACACTTTTAAGTTTTAACGAAGTAGTACTCAAAAAATAGAACACAAAATAATTCTCAAAAAATGAATAAACACAAGCTCATTTTTTCAGGGGTGAATTTTCCTTGTAACATAAAAAAGCTGCGGTGGTGGACCCGTGGTTGCTGCCAAATCTGTCTGGCAGCCCCGCTGTTGCCGCCAGAACCGTCTGGCGGCCATCACCGTTTGACATCTCCTTGGTTGCCACTAGATCCGTCTAGCACGGTGGCTGCCAAATCACCACCACGATGGCTGCCACCACGCAACAACCACCGTGGAGACTAATTTCAGCAACTGCTTTTTTTGATAAGTAATCAAAAAATCATTAAAAGCATAAGAGGCACCCAGGTGCACAGAAAATATACAAGAGAAAACATCTTAGCTAGAAAAAGAAAAAAAAAAAAAAAAATTATGATAACCAATCACTAATGGAGAAACAAAAGCATATGTCCAAAGATACAAAGTACTGAAAATTAAAGGCAAAATCTTCTCCAACGTTCTCTCACGGTCCTCCAAACTTCCATCATTCCTTACCCTCCATAGACACCACAAAAGGCACAATGGCGCTATCTTTAACACAGCAGCACTTAAGAGTGTTGCTAACAATCCACCAACAAGCATACAAATCAACTACTCTTCTAGGTAGAACCCAAAACAGCCAAATCAACTGAAGAATGTTAGGCACAAGCAATCTCACAATGGAGAAGAAGTGGTCCACGAACTCCCCATTCCTTTGACACATACAGCACCTATCAACCACAATGACATGTCGTTTCCCACAATTATCCATGGTAAGGATTTTCCTAGGGCTGCCAACCAAGCAAAAAGGTCGTCTTCAAAAGAATCTTAGTCCACCAAACACTCTTCCAAGAAAAAAGAAAGCTATTATTACAACCTATGACACTATAGAAGGATCTAACATTGAACAACCCTTTTTTGAAGGGGACCAACTAAAGCTCGTTTTCACCTTCCGATCTCACATTGACTTAATAGATCACCCTGAAGAACAAAGCAAAGACATTCACCTCCCAATCATGAATTGCTCTAGCAAAACTTACATTCCACTGATTGGAGCCACTAGAAAGTTTCAAGTGAGCATCCTTTGTGTAAGCAATACCATATAAATGTGGAAATGCTTCCTTAAGAGCCATATCCCCACAGCACAATTTTTTTTTCCTTTTATTTTTGTAGAAACACTTCACAGTTTTTTTTTTTTCAGAAACACTAATCAAAACTTCAAAACGAATCTCATGCTGTGGACCCCATATACACTTTCCAAATGTGGCCCCCACCAAATCAATTTTCCATTTTTACCTTTTCCAAAACTCTTTTCAAAACACAAAACTTCTCAAAACTTAACCAAACCAACCCCAAGATATTCCTGCAACCAAGACTGTACATCAAAATTCATAAATAATTGGCAATCAAATAACATCTCACACCGTTGAACAAATAGAAAGTGATACAAGAAAGAGGACTATTAGGAATTAGCTCCAAAAATAAAAATTACTAAAGGTCATACCTCCTTCTTCTTGTCTCTTTTTCTCTTCACCTCAAGAAATGGGTCTGAGTTAAAACAAATAAGAATATAAGAACATAGCATTAAAATATGATTAAAAATACAAGAACAAGATTAAAAAAAATCATATTACACAAAGGCAATCCACTTCAGCTCTATAATGGAGAGGGTAAAAACTGAAAGATACAAAATTGTGCATTTCAGACTTCAAAGAGGTCATAGGCAAGAATAACCTAAAATATCTTATCACATCACAAATTATCCAATATAAGTTGTAAGTAATACCCTAATACAAGAACCAAATGCAACCTCTAACATCAGTATCTTAGACTGTTATATCAATAATCTACTATGAAAACAAAATTTCAGCACTTGTAAGAAAATTCTCTCAAACTAAATCAGAACAAATTAAAGCCCGATTGAACGCCACAAAACCCTCATGCCAAATTTTATATTATATTATGTTTTATATATATACACACAAAAGAGAGAGATTGCACCATAAAAATGCTAAAACATAGACATGATTTCATTTGATCGGGGAACATGAAGCAATCAAAAAGAAATTGGCTTCCTGGAACAGAAAAACCATATTCAACTAAGCTAAACAGTCAGGTTAGGAACAGAGTTGTAAATCAGGAACGATCTAATACATCATATTGGAAAAATAAAGTATTCTAGAACTTTTATTCCTTATTTTAGCAATCCAGGATACTTCTTCTCTCTCTTTCCCCTATTGCCTTTTTTGAATGGCATAATACAAAATATATGATAAAAAGATTTATGAATGGCTAGAAGCTGAGTGCACGACTGATAACTTTCTGTCAAACTTTTGAATTGTCTTTTGTTTAAGGCAGAGCTGATAACACAATGCATGCAATAAAAACCAATTTCACAGTCTATGGGACAAGTGCCAAACAAAAGATCAACACAAAGCAACCAGAAGCCAACAAAGCACACTAAACCAAATAAAACAATCACAATAGACAAGTTAAAACCATTTCAAGTTGAACTTAGTTTAGAAATTAGCAGTTCTAAGCAATCACCAACAAATTCCTCACATTTTACCACAACCCACCAAAGTCCCAACTCCAAAAATATACTCCATAGTCCAACATCCTCAGCCCATAAATTACTTTACTTCATAAATGTGGACCAAGGTAAAATATCAAAATCCAAAAAACCCCTACAAACACACAGAATAACCAACCAATAGGCCAAGACACAACAAAAACCCCTACATACGCATGTCGGCCAAAAATATCATAATTCGAACTAAAGAGCGTAATACACAAAAACAACAACCCCTCAAGAGACTAAAACCCAACTTCCAAGCTCAGTTATTTGTATGTTAAATCACCACTTATCCCAAAAGCTTAAGCTTATAGGAAGAGGTAAATTTAATGATTTAATCAACACTTTAACCCTCCCCCTCGACTCAAGTATGGGAGCAAACTCTATTTTCCTTGGTGAGGCCAACACGTAGAATATTTAATTTAAATGAGGGGTGAATTGACGAATTTAAGGTTCCCTTTGGCTATGATACCATGTTAAACCAACATTTGTCCTAAAGGCTTAAACTTTTGGGATAAGTGGTTATTTAAGACAGTAAAACAACAAATTCCATTAACCAATACCCGGCAAAAAGCAGAAAACGAAATTGAACAGCGTAAACAAACAAAGTTAAAACCAATGTGAGCCAATAACACATTTAAACACTAAAGAAATCTAAAAATACAAAAGCTCAACCAAGTTGCAAGCGGAAAATCAGTGAATCAACAAAAACCCATTAACCAAAACAAAGCAGAAAAGCACAAAATCAAAACAAACAAAGCGAAAGCCAGTGTGAAGCCCCCACCTTGGTTGAGCAATTTCTGTGCGGTTTCGTTAGGATCCATGTCAGTTTCCTTTAGGGCCGCATAGATATCCGATTCAGAGTGATTGCCCACAATTTCCTTGATGGATTGGATGGTCCTGCGCACGCGCGCCGAGAGTATCTGAGTCTCACCGCCCTCGACAAGCGAGCCACCAGAGACCATCTCAAACTCTCACCGAAAAGAACCCCAAAGCCCGACAACAAAAATCCAAAAATATATGTATTTACGTACTATATATATGTATAGGCAGCAATCAAAACCCTAATGTCGTTGGGAGAGAAGCTAGGGTTAGGGTCTTGGCTGAAGTATCACAGAACGGCTTTGAAAGAGAAAAGAAAGAGACAGAGCGGAGTTTCTTGGGAGCGAGGGTTTTGAAAACGTTTTCTTGAAGGACTTTGGGGAAAAAATCCTTTGTGCGTAGTGGGCTGCTCATAATTTGCCCTCCGTTTTCCGCTTAATTGCGTGATTGGCCTTCCTCTTGTATTGGGGCCAGTCCTAATTTCTCTGTTGTAAGTGGGCGCTAAGCAAGTGCTTAGTTGGGGGGGTTTTAATAGCAGGATTTGGAAGGGACACGTGGCGTGGGGCCCTACAATCCAATTTGAATTGTATACCCCTCCAGGCTCCAACCTCTTTCTTTGAAAATTAAAATTAAAATTAATTGACATTATTACTCTATCATTTGCATCACCATCATCATTGCATAAACAATGTTCATAAAAATTGAGACTGGCTTACGAAGATCAATGGCCCTGTCTGCCAATGGCCTAGGTTGGTACTATTCCAGGGTCAGCTTCAATCTCAAAAAAAAAAAAAATTCACCTCAAAATCAATTCTAACATTTTTACTTTTTATACCACATCAATCATTTTTTTTATTATTATTCAAATAAAAAAAATTATTACAAAACAAATTTTTTACTTTTTTCCATATAAAATATATTTTTTCACTTTTCTCCACAAAACATTTTTACTAAAACCAATCAAATACATCTACCCAAAAAAAGTGCTACAGTACCGGCCCTGGTACAGTAACAGTCCAGGTCCATTGGGTTTTGGGAAGTCCCAAATAATGTTGGACTTCTATTTTTTTTTTTTTTATAATGGGTTGATATGTGTTATTATTTGGATCAAAGGGTGTTAAACAAAAATTGAAAATAACTTTTATAAGGTCTTAACACAAATTAAATCTTTTACATCCTTCAATAAGATATTGAAACGTCAGCCCACAACAAAAAATAAAAATAAACAAATGAAGAAGAGGAATGATCTGGTGTTTCGCTAATATTTGTTTTTTTTTTTATTCCAAATTGGCGTGGCAATCTCTCGTTAAAGGGGCACAAAATGCTTGGTTTGTCCCAAGACTTTATAGAATTTATTCTGAAAAAATAAATAAATCATCCAAAGGAATCGAAGGACTCCTCAAACACCATCTACCTAAGAAAAAGGCTCACCCCCTAATGTTAAAATTGGGTAAAGTTCACATACCCTCTTAAACTACCACTCAATTGACAATGTCCTCCAAAACTTTAAATTATGACAATGTCCATCCTAAACTACCAAACCATTTTCAATGTTCCCCCCAATGACAAAACTACCCTTAGTAAAATAAAAACAAAAATACTAAAACTTCTAAAAAAAAAAAAAAAAAAAAAACTTATATAAAAAAAAAATCCAACCGGTGGCCAAATATAAATTTTTTAGAAAAAAAAAATCCTTTTTATAAGAAAAATTAAAATTTTAGATTTTTTTTAATATAAAAATTGAAGATTTTCGTTTTTTTTTTTAATTTATGTTTTATAATTTTTTTTAAATAAAATTTTCATTTAAAAAAATATAAATTTTCGTTTCCTAAAACAAAATTAGAAAAAAAAAATCATTTTTTTAAATAAAAATTTATGTTTTAAAAAAAAATATTCGTTTAAAAATATTGTTTTTTTAATTAAAATTTTTGTTTTTTTTTTTTCCAAATTTATAGGAGTATTTTTGTCTTATTAAGAAATACATATAAGCATTTTTATCTTTTTGCTAACCTTGTAGGGGACATTAACAATGTTTTAGTAGTTTGAGAGAATATTGTCAATTGAGTAGTAATTTGAGGAGGTATGTGAACTTTACCCTTCTTTTTATTTTATGAGTAAAGACCAATTTTATTAAACTCAAAACAAAAATCATATATCAAACACACACAAAAAAAAAAAAAAAAAGCATCGTGGTTTTGTATATTATTATTATTATTATTATTATTATATAATAGTAGGCAGTTAGTTTTTTCCTTTTTCTTTTTTTTTTTTTTTCTTTTTTTTTTTTGAATTGAGATTCCATTATCAAAAGAAACCAGATCAAAGGTCAATGGATACAATATGATGAATACACTCACGGACATTGTCCACCCAAACCCTATCATCGCTTATCGTTAATCCATATTTCGCGAGAGTATGGGCTGCTATGTTTGCAATTCTATTAAGATGACAAACCTACCATTCCTGCATACCATTGAGGAGAGGTTTAGCATCATTTATCACGGATTCATACCTACTGCAGCAAATTGCTTCCTTCTTCAGTGCATTTACTACCTCCATGGAGTCTCCTTCCAAAATCAATTTCGAAAGCCCAATGCCTAATTCCACTGACTTACACGCTGCAATTGCTTTCGTTGTAATAGGTTCCGTGATATTGGGTCTCGATGCTGCCATAATAGCCACTACACCACCTATATGATCACGTGCAATGCAACTGATCCCCATTCTCCTCCCCTCCCTGTCAATTGCAGTATCCCAGTTTAACTTGATGACTTTGGCTTGTGGTTTACTCCATTTTGCACCCATCGAGACTGGTCGAGGGACTATGGTAGTCCTTCTCCCTTGCTCTGCTTTTATGAAATTATCTACCTATGATTGAGCCGTATTCATAATGCTATTTGGTGGTGAAAACTCTCCCCCAAACACCTTGCTATTGCGCCTTAACCATAAAAGCTTTGCCACAATAATCTATTTTTCCAACTCCTCCACTTCCAGTTTCTCCACCAAACTAAGGAAAATATTCATAAAGCCAACCTCCATACTGGGACACTTCTGAACTTTATTACAACACACAGCCCATACATCGCAAGCAGCTTCACAATTCCACAAGGCATGCTCCACTGTCTTCTCCTCCTAATTACAAATGGGGCAAAGAGGGTCCTCCGTTATTCCTTTCTTGTAGAGATTGAGCTTAGTTGGAAGGATATTGTTACAAGCCTCCATAGAAACACCTTTGTGACCTGAGGCACCCTTAGATTCCAAACCATCTTCCATAGCTTGTTAACCACATCCGGATTGGAACTACTCCCTTTGCCCCCACCCACTGAAAAGTCCCCATCTTTTGTCCCCACCCAAACCAGCCGATCCTCCTACCTTCGTGAACATCAAAATGCTACTAGCAATAATAGCTTATTCTGCATTAAAAACCTCATTCAATAGGGGAATGTTTCACTAGTGAGTTTCTGGATCAATAAGAGAGCAAACTTTTTCTTCACGGTCCAGAAATCGCAATGGCGTTTGAATAGCAAAGGATGAAGGTGATGGAATCCATCGGCCACCCCATATCTTAATCGACTTCCCATCTCCAACTCTCCAGATCAAACATTCCTTGAACAGCTTTTGGGCATTCTAAATGCTATGCCACGCATAGGATGGATGCTGTCCAAGCTGAGAATCAAAGAAACAACCATTCGGGAAGTATTTTCCGCCGAAAAACTCAAGCCACCAAAGTTTCCGGGTGCTTAAACAACTGCCAACCCTGCTTGGCTAAAAATGCCATGTTGAAACTCTCTATGTCGCGATAGCCCATTCCTCCTCTATCTTTTGCTCCTCCCAATCTCTCCCAGCTCATCCACGCAATCCTGGTTTCCTTGTCTTTTGGCCCCACCAGAAATTTGACATCATAGAATTTATGTCCTTACAAACTATTTTAGGCAACTGGAAAACGCTCATTGTGTAAGTTGGGATAGCTTAAATAACAGCTTTCAACAGCCCCTCTTTCCCAGCTTGAGATAAAAACTTTTCATTCCATTCGTTTATTGTTTCCCATATTTTCCCTTTCAAACCCAAAAAAACATTCACTTTAGAGCAACCAATCATAGCTGGCAACCCTAGATATGTCTCATAACAAGATGTGGAGCTAACCCCAACCACAGAAAGCAAATGTTGTTTTGTTCCTCCCTTCGTATTCCGACTAAAAAATATAGATGTCTTCTCTCAATTCAATTTTTGCCCAGATGCAAATTCATACACCTTGAAAATCTCAACAATATTGACTCATTCCATAATATTAGCCATGCAAAAAACCAGGCTATCATCCACAAAGAACAGATGATTTATTACCATTCCTCCTCTGACAATTGGAAGCCCTATTATCCTCCCATCACATTCCGCCTTTTGGAGTAAAGAGCTGAGCCCCTCTGCACATAAAATGAAAAAAATAGGGCGAAAGTGGATCTCCCTGCCTGATGCCTTTGGTTTGGGTGACAGTACCAAAACGTTGACCATTTATAAGGATTGAATAAAACACCGTACGAATTCAAGTCATAAGTAAAGATATCCATCTACCATCAAAGCCAATCTTCGTCATAACTGCCTCCAAAAAATCTCATTTCACCCTATCATACGCTTTGCTCATGTCCAATTTCAGCGCCATATATCCTTCCTTACCCTTCATTCGCCCATTCATACTATGCAAAGCTTCAAAAGCAACTAGAATGTTGTCTGTGATCAGTCTCCCATGAATAAAAGCACTCTGATATGGGAAAATTATGTGTAGCAGCATCTTCTTCATTCTGTTAGCCAGTACTTTGGCACTAAGCTTGTACAGAACATTACAAAGAATAATGAGTCGGTAATCAGTCACCCGAGAAGGATTTATGATTTTCGAAATAAGAGCTACATTGGCGTTAATAGCAGGATTAAAAATTCCATGATTTAAAAAATTAAGGACATCCTTACATACCTCTGTCTTCACAGTGTCCCATGATCTTTGATAGAAACACGCCGCAAACCCATCAGGCCCTGGGAATTTGAGTGGGTGCATCTGCTTTAGAGTTATTTCAATCTCCTCTTCCTTGAAGGGTTTCAGTAATTTTGTGTTCATTGCTTCCGTAACTTTGCCCTCCATGTCCTCCAAACAATTCTCAACACCATGGGTGTCCCCTGTTGTGAATAGCCCTTAAGAGAAATCAACAAAAGCTTTGCTAATCTCATTCGGCTTCTTCCATTCATTACCGGCTTCATCTTTTATTTTCCTAATTTGGTTAATTCTTCGACGATGATCCGCCAATGCATGGAAAAAAAGAGTATTACGATCACCGTTTTTATACCAATTTTGCTTTGCTCTTTGTTTCCACTTAATATCTTCTTGTTCTAAAATGAACTCAATTTCCCCTTGTAATTTCCTCATTTCTTCCCAATTAAGATCCCCTTCATTCCTTTGGAGCACCTCCAATTGTTTCGTTTTCTTCTTTAGCTCCTTGTCTGCATTTCCAAATTTCCTTGAGCTCCAATTTGAGAGCTTTGCTTGACAACAAGCCAACTTTTGTATTGTTGTTTCCTCCCCAAGGACGTCCCCTTCAGTTTCCAACCATGTCTCCTTAACAATGTCATCATACTCCTCTTCATACATCCAATTAGCCTCCACCTTAAAACTTTTCTTGAAGTAAACCTGTGGCTGCTCCCTATCATAAATCTGTAGGAGTAAAGGGTTGTGATCCGACAAACAAGCCACCATCACCTTCACTTCTACAGCTGGGTGGATGCTATACTAGGCTATATTAGCTACAACTTCGTCCAATCTCTCTTATATAAAAATTCCGCCGTGTCTACAATTGTTCCAAGTAAATATAGGGCCCTTATACCCCAAATCGCTCAAACCACACTTCTCTGACACTGTCCAAAACTTCCTCATTTACCCTTCTCTACGCACCGTTCCACCCCTTTTTTCCCTTAGATCCACAACCTCATTAAAGTCCCCAGTACAAAGCCAAGGCTCCGGCTGAAACTGACTTAGATGCTCAAGGAGTGTCCATGATTCATATATCTTAGTCCAATCAAGATGCCCATAAAACCCTGTTAACTCCAGGGGATAGACATGTTCTCCATACGAACCACCGCATTTATATGCCTTCGAGTAAAATTCTGGATTTCAATTTCAGTTTTTTCCTTCCACAACAACACCAACCCTCCACTTCGCCCAACTAGATCAACCACGAAAAGCCTTTCAAATTCAAGTTTCACACGTATTATCTTCAATTTATGCTTCTAACTCTTTGTCTCCATGAGAAACAAAAAGTTGGCTCTCTTTTCTTTCACCATACGACAAAGATCACGAATTGCTCGGGGGTTAAGCCCCCGACAATTCCATTTTAAAAGAATCATTGCAATTGGTGGGGCTGACCATGAGCCTCCGCCATAACTTTGTCACAAATTTGTTGTTTCTTATTATTCCTCCTCCTTTTAACTGCCCTTCCATCTTGCTCAACTCTGCCCTTCACTGCACCATTCTTTCTTTTACCGAGAGACACCTCCCTTGAATACTAAGAGAAACTTCACTATTTTTATTCCCCACTTCCCTTTTTTTATTTCTTCAGGTTGGTCCCCCCATTTGCTCCATGTTGAGAGCCTTCGTGATCCGATATTAAAGTAAATTACATACATGTGATTTCATCTTCACCGATATTCTGCTCCCCAGTTTCCTCGAAATCATGATCATTCTCCTACATGGAAATCGACCACAGCATTAGGTCTTTCACCTCCAACCCACCTTGCACCTCTTGACTATCACATGACCCATTCTTCTTAATCGCTGACGTGGCCGTATCTTCCCTATTTTGGTGTCTTTTTTCACTCTATTCGTCTCAACCTACGTCCTCTTCTTCTACCATAATTCTTGCATGCGATTTAATGGTTTCTTTCCTTCCATATTAACCCCCCCCCCCCCCCCCCCCCACCCCCTCATCCCTCCATGATTTGCACCCTTGGTCTCGTAGAAGTAAAAATAGGCCTGTAAATGAGCTGACACACTCGACAGATCGCTCGACCTGAACTCGAGCTCGACACTGTACTAGCTCGCTCATTACTGTGGAAACTCGCTCAATTAGCTAGTGACACATACCCGACTCGCTCGAATAAGCTCAACGGGGGCTCGTAAATTCGACTTGTTTAAGTCGAGATTGGCAGGGTCGTCCGAGCTCGTTTAGGGATCGTGAGCTCGTATCGTTTAACTCAATAGTCGCTTGGCTCGCCCGAGCTCGTTAAGGGATCGTGAGCTTGACTCGTGTAGCTCGATAATTACCCGGCTCGCTTGACTTGTTTAGGGCTCGTGAGCTCGACCCGTTTTATCATCCGACCCGACCCAACCCACACGACAATGTAACTATAAAAAAAAAAAAAAAAAAAAAAAAAAAAAAAAAAAAATTAAACATGTTATTAATCAATAATAATCATAGCTTCAATGTGTATACAATTAACTAATTAAGATCTAGGGCTATAGTGTAACTAACATTATATGGACTATGTTATTATTTATAGGTTTAATGTCCATTGTCCAATTCCAAAATAATAATAATAATAATAATCATACGTTCAATGTGTGTACAATTAACTAATTAAGATCTAAGGGTATAGTATAAGTGTATAACTAACATTATATATAGTATAGACTATGTTATTATTTATAGGTTTAATGTCCAATGTCTAATTCATAAGTTAATAATAATAATAATAATAATCAGATTCATATGTTCAATTAATTTGTGTACAATTAATTAATTAAGATCAAGGGTATAATATAATTGTGTAACTAACATTGTATAGAGTATAAACTATGTTATTATTTATAGGTTTAATGTCCAATGTCCAATTAATTAGTCAATAATAATAATAATAATCATATTCATAGGTTCAATTAATATGTGTACAATTAATTGATTAAGATCAAGGGTTTAGTATAAGTATTAAGTATATAACTAAGTTAGTGTAGAGTATAGACTATGTTATTATTTTTAGGTTTAATGTCCAATGTCCAAATAATTAGTTAATAATAATAATAATAATAATAATAATAATAATAATAATAATCATATTTATAGGTTAAATTAATATGTGTACAATTAATTAAGATCTAAGGGTACAGTATAAGTATATAACTAACATTGTATAGAGAATTCAGAAGCCCAAACATGGCTGGAGGAGTCTCCAAGTTGTATTTCAGACATTGTATTTTTAGAGCAGACGACTCTATGTTTGTAAGGCCTAGGCCTGCCAATTATCATTTTTCTTGAATAAAATGATTCTAATTTCCCTCAAAAAAAAAAAAAACAAAAAAAAAACATTGTATAGAGTATAGACTATGTTATTATTTATCGGTCTAATATCCAATGTCCAATTCATAAGTCAATAATAATAATAATAATAATAATAACAATAATCATATTCATAGGTTAAATTAATGTATGTACAATTAATTATTAAGATCAAGGGTATAGTATAATTATATAACTAACATTGTATAGAGTATAGACTATGTTATTATTTATAGGTTTAATGTCCAATGTCCAATTAATTAGTCAATAATAATAATAATAATAATAATAATAATAATAATAATAATCATATTCATAGGTTCAATTAATGTGTGTACAATTAATTGATTAAGAATTAGAGAGAAACCCTAAGCCCCCCTCTAGAGCGTCGCCGCCTCAGGGGAGGAGGGATGCCCGTTGCCTGCATCCCTCCTCCCTTCTTTGCTTCCCGGTTTTTGTTTTAGGCTTGTTTCTATCTTTGGTGTTTTCTGTTATGTTGTGCTTGTGTTCTCTCTCAATGGGTACTGCTTTTGGGGATTTTCACTCAAACTCTCTCCCTCCCTGTTTGTTTGTGTGTGTCGCCGATCTACTCCGTGCTCGCTTTGCTGCTCACCGCTCGCTGTCGGGTCTTTTCACGCACCCCTCCCGCCCCAAGCTTTTTGTGCCACCTTCGACGGCGGTTTCCGGCCAGTTCGCGATCGGCCTCCTCCGGCTGCCGTGACCCGCTTTGAGTGTTTTTCGCGTTTATTTCCCTATATTGTTGTTTTTCTATTTTGTATTTCCTTTGAGTTCTCCTGTATTTGGTTTTCTTTGCTGTAATTTCTTTTCATGCGTTAGTTTTATTGTTTCCTTTATTTCCGTGTATGGTTTTAATTATGCTTGTAATAAGGCTCTCTCCTCCTGTTTTGTTGCGCCCGGTTGCTGCTCGTTATTACTGGTCCAAACGCTTGGGTTGTGGAGGTGAACTTTATCCTGGCTTTCGAGTCGAGGAGGATGAGTATCGGCTTGGGAGTTTTGCTCTCAAGGCCGAGGAATAAGTATCCGCTTGGAGGTTTTGCTCTCAAGGCTAAGGAATAAGTATCCGCTTGGAGGTTTTGCTCTCAAGGCCGAGGAATAAGTATCCGCTTGGAGGTTTTGCTCTCAAGGCCGAGGAATAAGCACTACCTATGCATTAGATGGTGTCTGTTTGATGCAGATCTGAGTTTTAAACCTAATATTTAGTCATAGGTTAGCGGATGCTGTGTTTTGGTTGATTTGGTCTGTTGTTGATGACTGTATCTTTAGCTTCGACTATGATTTACTTCAGAACTTTTTGCTCTGTTTGTAAGAGCTTTAGGCTTGCAACTTTTATCAATTAATGAGTATGATATGTTTCAAAAAAAAAAAATTAATTAATTGATTAAGATCAAGGGTATTGTATAAGTATTAAGTATATAACTAAGTTAGTGTAGAATATAGACTATGTTATTATTTTTAGGTTTAATGTCCAAATGTCCAATTAATTAGTTAAAAATAATAATAATAATAATAATCAGCATATTCATAGGTTCAATTAATGTGTGTGCAATCAATTAAGATCTAAGGTTACAGTATAAGTATATAACTAACATTGTATAGAGTATAGATTATGTTATTATTTATCGGTTTAGTATCCAATGTCCAATTCATAAGTTAATATTAATAATAACAATAACAATAATCATATTCATAGGTTAAATTAATGTGTGTACAATTAATTATTAAGATCAAGGGTATAGTATAATTATATAACTAACATTGTATAGAGTATAAACTATGTTATTATTTATAAGTTTAATGTCCAATGTCCAATTAATTAGTCAATAATAATAATAATAATAATCATATTCATAGGTTCAATTAATATGTGTACAATTAATTGATTAAGATCAAGGGTATAATATAAGTATTAAGTATATAACTAAGTTAGTGTAGAGTATAGACTATGTTATTATTTTTAGGTTTAATGTCCAATTTCCAATTCATAAGTTAAAAAAATAATAATAATAATAATAATAATAACAATAACAATAACAATAATCATATTCATAGGTTAAATTAATGTGTGTACAATTAATTAATTAAGATCAAGGGTATAGTATAATTATATAACTAACATTGTATAGAGTATAGACTATGTTATTATTTATAAGCTTAATGTCCAATGTCCAATTAATTAGTCAATAATAATAATAATCATATTAATGTGTGTACATAGGTTCAATTAAGATCAAGGGTATAGTATAATAATAATAATCATATGAATAATAATCAATTAATCATAATAATAATAATAATAATCTCAAGATTCTCATTTCTCAACCGTTTAGTATTAATAATAATAATAATAATAATAATCTCAACTCTCAAGAATCTCAATCGTTTAGTAAATTAGTATTAATAATAATAATAGTAATTAATTAATTATTATTAAAACAATAATAATTACTACTATATATTATTATATAATAAGAATCTATAATAATTATTATCATATTCATAATAATAACTATGTAGTACTACACTACTATGCACACACAGTTTCTTTAGTACTTTAGTTAATTAAACGGTTAAGATTTAATTGATACAAATTTGTATTTAATTTTAACGGTTTAGATAATTTATTGGATAATTAAAGAGGTGAGCTCACCTGAAATTACCCATACTAGATTATTCTGATAATTTGAATTTTTGAAATTTTAGACATTTAATCATAGCCATCCGATTTAATTTGATTTAATCCAAGCCGTTGGATTTAGTAAATGGAATACAGCTGTAATCCATTACGAAGGTGAGAGTTATACGGTGTTGCACATGACACTATGAGCACACTAATCTAACGTCTTTGATTGAATGATAAAATAAAGATTAAAATAAATGGTCAAGATTATTTATTGGATAACGTATGTAACCGGTTTCACCAACACACACATGCGGACGATACACTTAGTCTCGGAAATCTACCCCACGCACGCACTGTCTACGAGTCTGACAACGCGTCAAGACTCTTGGTTTGCACGCAATGGACGATAGCCATCCAATTTTTTTTGATTTCATTTCAGCCGTTGAATGCATGTAGTGGACGCCAGCTGTTAACCATTTTCTCGTTTAGGATTTATTTGGTGCATCCAAATTTTCGTAAGCTTCCCCTGGTTGAGATGATCGAACGACTTAAAACCCCTCATCGCACTCGGAGGAATTCATCAACGGCTGTAAGCTTACACGAACGCACGGTCATCGAGACTGACAGTGTAACAGTCGTCTCGATGTGACCACAAGCCATCTCAGCCCTCCAAATTTATTGATGAAATATTGGCCGTTGGATGGGTTTAATGGAAGCCAGCTGTAATCAATTAAATCGCGTGGGAGTTATATGGTGTATCGCAAGCTCTGTAAGCATGCCATGAGTGATTCGATCTAATGACTAAAATTAAATCTTGATAATATTTATAGAATCGACGGACTCTATTAAATAAGCACACCAGATTCAATTACAAACAGCTACTTGTGACTAATGTTTTGGTAAACTAAAGGTTTCGACACGTGGCACGCCCAAATCGATTTAACTAATTCTCTCTCCAAATCGAGCCGTTCATTTATTAAAATTTTTGATTTTTTTCGCAAATCTAACAGCTGGGATTCTGGGATTGAAACCAAACGTTTGTAAATTGTAAACCAAACCAGAAACCACTAACCAGTAACCAGTCAAAGTTCAAAGTTCAAACCATCACCCTCGTCACTCTCATCGCTCTCTAGCTCTCTCTTCATTCCAGTCTTTCCAGTTACCACTACGGCAATACTAGAGAGTTGTTTGACGGACTGGTTTGAGGGGTAGATTACTAGGGTGATGGCGAGAGAGAGATGATCCATTGAATGTAGCCTGCTGTAAGCATTCAATGCATCTCCCATGATCGTTGGGGAGTTGAATGCACGCATTCAATCCTTCTCAACCCCCTTCCAACAACCCTTTCCTTTCAGATTCTCAATCGAGCTGTTGATGGATCATCTGATATTGATCTAATGGCGTTCTAAGCAGTCGTACTAGTTTTGTGAGAGAAACTCTCTTCAGATATCGCGTGACTCGAACCAGAAGAGGATACTAATTTTTCTCCTATACCGTCCAATCTCGCCGCCAAATCCCCATTTTTTTTGTGTTCTTTCAATTTTTTATTTCTGTAAGTCTGTTCATTCGACTGTTTGGTGACATTTTGGTTGTTGACATGTTGTGAGTTGCCTTCTGGCAGGTTATCTTCTCCAAGCCCTAGCTCATGCCGACGGCAGAGACAAACATGATGGCTCTTGATCTAATTGTGACAAAAATGGCAATTGATTATTGGGCTTTCTGTCATCATAGGTTTATTTTTTTATTCATTCCCAACCCCCTCCCCCCCCCCCCCCCATCACCATTTTATACTCGAATATGAACATATGATGTATACAAGTCACTCTGGTTCAGTTGAATAAGTTTGAACTTGTTTGCTCTGGCTTCTTGCTAACAATAGAAAAAGTTCTGACTTTTGAGGATCTGAAGAGCCTCTCTTAGTCTCTTCTGCATTTAAGTTATGTTTTTCTCCTGAACCCTAGTTCCTAACTATTTCAATTTTGGCAAGTCTTTTTTATTTATTCCATTTATTATGTTTTGGCTGTTTGAAAATTTGGTAAACTAATGTTTCTAATTTCTTAATTTCAGGGAGGAAGGTCTATCGAATTTGCAAGCTACAATCCCAATTGGCTTTAGGAAATTGCTTGAGCCTTGAGGTTTTTAAAAAAACTTGCTATGTTAAATTGTTATGTTACTATTTTACTAATATTAGAACTATGAATTATTTTTCTGTTTAGTGTTAGAACTATGATCTATACTCTGTTTAGGGTTAGAACGTGAATTGCTCTGTTAATACTTAATATATTACTATTTTACTAATGTTAGAACTATGAATTATTTTTCTGTTTAGTGTTAGAAATATGAATTATTTTTCTGTTTAGTGTTAGAACTATGATCTATATTCTGTTTAGGGTTAGAACATTAATTGCTCTGTTAAATTGTGATGTTAATACTTAATATATTACTATTTTACTAATGTTAGAACTATGAATTATTTTTCTGTTTAGTGTTAGAACTATGAATTATTTTTCTGTTAAGGGTTAGAACTATGATCTATATTCTGTTTAGTGATTAATTTCTTTGTTAATCTATGATTCTCATTCTCTGATTCTCTGTTAAAATTAGAACTCATGATTCTCTGTTTAGGGTTAAAACTGTGATCTATATGCATTATTTTGTTGTCTATCTATGATTCACATTCTCTATTAAACTTAGAACTCATGATTCTCTACCTCTTTGTGCTATGTTTATCTAATTATCTATGATTCTATTACAACAATTATTTATGTTAGTTAAAAATTTGCCATGTTTGAAATTTTAAAATAGAAAGCTAGAAGTTTCTCATCAATTAAATTTTTTAATTAACAGTTATGGAGATTACGAGTAAGTCTATGGAATTGGAAGGTATTGAAGTTGATGTACATGATGATACACTTACTGTGATCCCTACACCTGGATCTGTTAAGTCTGGTAGCACTGAAAATAACCCAAACCAACCTGTTAACACTGTTTGTCCTGCTGTTGGTGGGGATGGGGCTGGGGCTGGATCTGGGGATAGGGGCAATGAGGCTGGGGATGGGGATGGAAGTGGCCTGAGTGAGAATGGACAATATCAAAAGAAGGAAAGGCAAAAGACTTCCAAAGTCTAGAATGACTTTGTTTCAGTTACAATAGGGGGGTTAAAAAATCACAATGCAATTGGTGTAAGAGACTGTTTGTTGTTGGAAAATCTAGTACTACTTCAACCCTAAATAGGCATTTGACTTCATGTGTTAGATATGTGGAGTTTAGTAGTGCTAAAAAGCAAAATACTTTGTCATTTGAGCCTAGCAGTGACCATGGTGGTGTGGGAAGTTTGACAACTTTTAGTTACAAGGAGAGTAGGGTTAGGGAACTTGCTGCCCATATGGTGCTACTTCACGAGTACCCTTTTAATATGATGGAGCATGAACTTTTTAATAAGTTCATGAGGGCCTGCACACCCCACTGGAAAAAAATAAGTCATGCAACTATTTGGAATGACTGGATTACCACTTACCAAAATGAAAAAAGGAAGCTGAGAACACTTTTAAAATTGGTTGACAAGGTGAACATCACCACCGATATGTAGACCTCTTGTCAAAGAGTGTCATATATAGTGGTAACTTGCCACTTTGTGGATTCAACTTGGTGTCTCCAAAAAAGAATTTTAAATTTTTGCAATGTACCTCCTCCACATTCTGGTGTTGTGATTGCTAATGCATTAAGGAATTGTTTTTCTGATTGGGGAATTGAGGATAAAATTCATATCATTACTGTTGATAATGCTTTAGCTAATGATTCTGCAATTAGAATTATAAAAGATGACTTTGAGTTGAAAAATGCTTTGCTGGTTGGGCGTAGGTTGTTTCATGTTAGGTGTTGTGCACACATTACAAACTTGTTGGTGCAATCTGGGCTTGCTGAAATTAGGAGTATCATAGATGATGTTAGGCTGAGCATAAAATATATTGTGGCTTCTGAAAGTAGGTTGAATGTCTTTAGTGAGATTGCAAAGAGATTGCATTTACCCTGTAAGAAGCTGATTTTAGATGTCCCCACACGTTGGAACAGCACGTATTTGATGTTGGACACTGCAATTAAGTTTAAAGAAGTGTTCCCTAGGTACCATAGAGTTGAGCAAGCATTTCAGTGGGTTGTAACTCCAGAACAATGGGAAATGGTGGATAATGTGAACCAGGTTTTGTCAGTTTTCAATGATATAACCAATGTTGTATATGGTAGTGAGTACCCTACTGCAAATCTGTATTTACTTGAGGTTTGGAGGATGAAAGAAGTTTTGTTGATCAAGTGTGATGATAGGAATGAGTACATGAGGTCAATGGCAATTAGGATGATTGACAAATTTGATAAGTATTGGGGTGATAGCAATTTGTTGATGTCCATAGTTGCTGTCTTAGATCTTACATACAAGATGAAGTTGATAAATTTATGTTTCCCTATCATTTATCCTTTGACTGAAGCTTATAATCACATTAACGATGTGTTGGCAGTTCTGAAAGAGTTATTTGAGTTGTATGTTTCTGCCCATATGGCTTGTATATTGCAAGAAACTGCCCAAGTAAATGTTCCTTCTTGTTCTTCCTCAAGTGCAATTGTTAGAGATGTGGTGCCCAAAATTTCCGAAGGTCGATAAAGGTTTGCTGACCATATAAGAAGTAGTGACATCATCTGGCCCATTAAAACAGATTTGGATGTTTATCTTGAAGAGGATGTCTACATTTGTGGTAAGAATGAGAATAGAGTATATATGGAAGCAGATTTTGATGCTTTGGCATGGTGGAAATGCAATGCCTTGAGTACCGCATCTTGTCTAGAATGGCAAAGGATATCTTGGTTGTTCCCATAAGTACAGTTGCTTCTGAATCCTCCTTCAGTGCTGGTGGTAGGGTTATTGAACCCCATAGAGCATCATTATCCCCTGACACTGTTCAGATGCTCTTATGTGGTTTAGATTGGGTGAGAGCACTTCATGTCATCAAAAGAAAATCAGCTGGTAAAGTAAGTTTTGTTTATAAATTATGTATTTAGACTATTTAGAGTTTTACTAAATTTTAT
Organism: Corylus avellana; assembly: GCF_965113065.1. NCBI lineage: Eukaryota > Viridiplantae > Streptophyta > Magnoliopsida > Fagales > Betulaceae > Corylus > Corylus avellana. Next base: position 9,682,633 of record NC_142495.1, on the reverse strand, counting down.
TTATGTATGAACTGGCCATATTAAATTTGTATTTGTTTTTGTAGAAATTGGTTGAAGTGGAGTTGCCTACAACTACAATTACAACTACCTGAATGTGATGTGATGCAGAATTTTAGACAGAGAGTGTATTACTATTACAATCTATTTCAGTCATTTCCTTGTTTAAGTCTGTAATTTGAATACTTCATTTTTGGATTCAGTCTCCCTTTGCTTATTAAGTCTGTATTTTGAATTTGATAACTATGTTTTATTTTGAAATGTTTGGATTCAGTCTCCCTTTACTTATAAAGTCTGTATTTTGATAACTATGTTTTATTTTGAAATGTTTAAGTGCTATATTGTACTTTTATTGGAAGTTCTCTTGATCATTTGAGCCTGTTGAGATAATATCTTTCTTCCTTGTTCATTTAATTGTTTTCATTTTGCAGCAAAAATTTGATTATTTGAACCTCCCTTGACTCGTTTATTGAAGGTCAAAGACTTTTTGCGTCTTTGACTAACTAAATGCAAGGGAGTAAAAATTTGCTAACAATATTTTTGGTTTGTTTGTATTTGCAGTACATATTCATTCCTTGGGGTCCTTGTCTCTGCTTTTAAGAAACTTCATTAAAAGCTGCCACATATTTTCATATGCTAGTTACTAGTTTGGTATTTTTAAGTTGTTGCATTTTATATACCTGAAAATCTCTAAAAAATATGCTTATAAATATCATATTTATTTCTTTATGCTACTGATTTGAGATTAGTTGGGATACACATCATACACTGGTTTATGCAATTATGCAATTATGCTTATGCTTCTGTGGTTGCTATCTGTTGAGATTATTTGTGATACACTTGTTTATGCAATTATGTTTATGCTTCTGTGGTTGCTATCTGTTGAGATTAGTTGGGATACACTGGTTTATGCTACTGCTTCTGCTATATGTTTGTGGCTTGTAACTCAATTTCTAATTTGTTTTATGATGCTGCTATCTGTTGAGATTACTTTTTTTTTTGCCAACTGTTATTCTTTATACTTATAGGTTGTATATAATTAGTAGTTTTGGTTCATTAACATGATTCTATTACATTGAGTTTTGCACATTTGACTATTGAGTACATAATCTATTATTCCATTATTATACCATCTATTACTTTCATGTACAATGTACATCACACTTCACTTTTTAGTTCTCTGCATGTTTTACTAATTACTATAATTTGATGTACATGTTGATCTTTGTTATGTGTGGGGATGGGGGTACTGCTCATGTATGGGGTGATAAATGATTGCCAAAGCCTTCGTCATATGAAGTTCAATCTCCTTGTATTCGGTTGGATAGGAGAGCAAAAGTTCAAAAGCTTATGGATAAGGACACAGGGAGTTGGTATACAAGTCTTATACGTGATATTTTTAAGGCCAATGAAGCAGAACTTACTTGTAATCTTCCTCTTAGCAGATATTGTCAAGCTGATAAATTGATCTAGAGAGCAATCAAAAATGGCATATTCACGGTGAGGAGTGCATATTATTTGGAAAAGAAGAGGGTTGATTCTTTGCGTGGGGAGGGATCATCTTCATCAAGTTGTTCTCTAGTTTGGAAAACAATTTGGGATTTACAAGTCCATGATGCTGTTAAGGTCTTTTTGTGGAGGGCGTGTGCTAATATTCTCCCGACGAAGGAAAATTTATTGAGGCGTGGGGTAGTTAAAGAGGGTCAGTATATTTTCTGCCAACAGGAAATGGAAACTGTTTTCCACATTATTTGGGAGTGTCCTTCTTCAATGGATGTCTTGGGGGTATGTGCTATAAGACTTCAAAAAATTCCTGTTCAGAATTATTCGTTGCTGGATGTATTGGATAGTGTGATTGAACGGTGTAGTAGGGAGGAGCTTAATTTATTTGCTGTTATTGCTAAGAAAATCTGGGCTCGGCGTAATCAAGTAGTACATGGGGTGATTGTGTTCATCCTAACAGTATTGTCCAAGAGGCGGGAAATTTTCTTCATTCTCTTCAAACAGTTATGGGATGGGATGCATCTGCAAGTGAGGCAGCAGAACAGGCACCAATTTTTTTGGCTAGATGGAAGAATCCTCCATTTGGGAGAAATAAGGTGAATTGGGATGTATCAGTTGACTCCCACCCACCGAAAAAAATCTGGGGTGTGGGGCAATTGTTCGTGATCACAGGGAGTGTATTATTGCGGCACAGTGCAAAAGGTTGGATGCTTTTCAAGAACAATTTATTGCGGAAGCAATGGCATCCTTGGTTGCTGTGGAGTTTAGCAGGGACTTGGGATTGCCAAATATTATTCTTGAGGGAGATTCTCATCAGGTAGTCCAAGCTTTTCGTGAATTTGAACAAAATTTTAGTCCCTATAGATAGATTGTGGATGATGCTCGAGCTGTTCTAAGTATGCATCGGAGCTAGAGGATTTCTCTTGTTAAAAGAGAAACAAACTCAGGGGCTCATCATTTAGCGAAATTTGCTCTCTCATGTTCTTCTGAGCAAATATGGATGGAGGATATACCCAAATGTATTTATGATACTGTAATATTAGAGCAATCTGTTCTGGCTGCTTAGAGCTTTATGCTCTTGGCTATTTTTTTATTTTGAGGAATGAAATCATTTGTTTCAAAATAAAAAATAAAAAAATAATAATAGAATAGAATGTCAACACCAGGCCATTAGGCCAATTAAGCCCAACTGACTGGGCCTTGATTTTCCTATTGTCTGCTTTCCCGTGTTTCAAAAACTTGTAACAGCTTTAATTAGCATTATCCTAATATTTTCCATTGTTTTCCTTCCCTGCAATTGATAATAGAATGGAAACCATATATATAATTCTGGGTCTGCTTACCCTGTGTTTGTTTGCTGAGAAATCAAAGGGAAACGAAAGGAAATCAATTATTCAGAGTAGTGTTCTTATCTCTATATAGTTTCCCATTTCACCAGACGCTAACAAACTCAAGCAAGCCAAATACTACTTTTCCTCGGACCTTGATTAAATGACACATTGTTGGAGAGGTAGATGACAGAGAGTATATCACTATAGGTTAAATTTTATTGTCGTAATTAAACATTTCCCACCATCTTCATAACCCAAGAACAGAAAGAAAGAAAAAAATCACAATTAACAAATACATATCATCATCTAACCAAAAGAGGTATCCGGGACAAAGTTGCAATAGAAAAGATTTGCTGATGACTAGAAACTCTATTTGTTAAAAGAGGCTCAAAGACTTGCCATGTCACAAGTACTGTTCTTGTATCCTAGCCCGGTTCTCTTCCCACCACAATCTCGCGTGCATTTCTCCAAACTTTTCTCGGCTGCATAAAAAGAATATATTTAAAGTGGACTGAAATGCCAGAACAGGGCTATTGGTCTTCTTAACTAGATACTTTTTCTATAAAAGTAAACCTTTCACTTGAGTTGCAATAAACTACAATAAAGGCTACCAGCAGGTTTCAAGACCACCCACCACAATCATGGTACCAATGAAGGAAATATGCTAGGAAGCACAAGATAAGCAGTTCAAAATTCTTTTTATGGTGCCTACTTGCTTCGGTTGGTGCATTTGGAGGGAGAGGAACAATAGGTGTTTTGAAGATTTGGAAGGTTCTTTGGAAGACTTACTATCCTTATGTCTCCACACTTTGTATCTATGGACTGTAGCGTATGTCTTCCCGGTGTCAATTAGCTATAATGACTTCCTTGTTCGCTTTTCTCTCTCTAGCTAGGTGATCCTACTGTATACTCCCGGTGTACTTTGGGGCGCCTTTACGCTTTCAATAAAACTGGCTTTTACTTATCAAAAAAAAAAAATCTTTTTATTCTCTACAATATAGAAACTAACTTACCTGAACCGGACACGTCTAAGCTCCCGAGCACCACCTGGCACAGCTCTGATTGTGATGTAGACTCCTGGTTCGTCCTGTTCAACCCACTCGGATTCCACATCACTGGCATTGCTCACAGAAAGCTCTCCAGAGCGATCTGCCTCCCTTGATGAACTAGTCCTAACAGAACCGTCTACAGAGGATGTCTCCGTTTTCGCTCCACTGATACTGGAAAGTTTAGGTGTTGGAGATAGACCAGCTGTGTCATAGTAATGACGGGATTGCATGGGGTGGTGGTCGAGTGAATCCGATGAAGAGTACCCCATTCCCACTGGGCGTTGGAAGTGGCGGGGTAAGCGTTCTTTACTCAAGGGAGGAGTCATAGGGCTGTCCCTGGCAGATTCAATCCTAGAGCTCTGAAAGAGAACGAAAAGTGTTTCAATCACCAAGAAATACAAATCATTCTGGCTCTTTTCACTGAATTGGAAAGGTTCAACCCAAAGAAAAAGAAGTAAGGATATAAAATTATTCTCTCTGATATTTTAAGTAAGGTGGAGGCTGCAATCCATGTTGGAATGAAGTCATCACCACAGTTGATGGTGTGACGTTGAACAACATAACTGCATGAAATCCTAAAATGTTTAGAGAGGCTAATAATAACCTCAACACAGAATTTAAATAGGTTGATTTTAAAATACTAAGGATAATAAAATCAATTAATTCCAAACATGGTCAACACAAGTCCAAGTTGGTATGGAAATGTCTTTATACATGCCACAATTGTAGTCTGTGTCAACCATTCGCACAACAGTAGCATAAAAAGTGGAAAAAACAATTTACCATTATTTTCCTTAAATTTCCGATTCCATAATTATTGCATGCTACATTGGTTGAGAATTTACCTCATCTTCAGATCTAGGTGGGGTTGGAAGTGGGACTGCCTGTTGATTGAACCTCTGAACATTGTACAATTCCATGACCTTCTCATAGTTCTCTGCCCACCACCTTTGAGCTTGCCATTTATTAAACATTTCACGGCTGATCAAATTAACAAAATGATAATCAGCAATTAATAGAAATCGCCCTTAGAAGAATGCTTGAAAATGAAATGAGCAGATTTTCAACATATTAAAACTTCAAGCTCTTTGAAATGATTAACAACAACAGGGAAACAAGTACACAGTTGCTAGTTCAATTGATTTGGCCATGGCTCAAGGAAAGCTAGCTCAAAATTATTGCCAAAGCCTACTAACAAGATAATCATGAGGTAAGAGTGAGAACACCATTAACCATACCATGAATAGATGATCCAACCACAAGCTATTTCCCAACTGAACCAACATGGATAAATTACATTTGCCAATTTCTGGCTCACCCTCCTCAGCTTTCTTAAGAAAATATATATATATATATATATAGAGTAAGCTCTCTTAAAGAAATATGGTCAACTCACAATTTGAGGGTTTGGGCATGGGTGGTACAGTTAAACCTGCACAAGACCAGTACACAGGTTGGGCGCCCGTATTTAAAAATATTATAATCTTGCATTATCTTATACAATCAGTGGTGTACTCGACTAAGATGCATGTACTAAACAATAGTTTGGTTATAGTTATCCTAGATTCCTAGCAAACAAATAAAGTAACTATATTGATCCAAAAAAATTCAATAAAACCAATCAAAATCTAGTGTGAAGGGTCTTAAGATGAGACAGAAAATAATGGCATGCCTTCAATAAAGGCAAAAATTGCTGGACAGGGCTGTGAAAATAAGGATAACAGGCTTGATTTGTTTGAAGGCAGAACTTACAAGATATAAAGAAGGGATTATGATCACTTGAGCCAAGTAATTGAAGAAAACAATAGATCGATACCAAATTTCCTTTTTCCTTTCTGTTATACTATGATAAACACTGTCCTAATAAAATAGTATTGATACTACCATTCTTTAAGTTGGTTGGTTCTGGGTTCAGCGTACAAGGGATTCATATAAAACTGGGTAACAGACAATATGTTAATGCTTTCAAATAATATTTAGCAAGAAGAATGCAATTTGTGCAAGTTCAGCCCAGACTTATTACAGTATCATGATGATTCATAGTATGTATTCCACAAGGCAGAGGCCTAACCACCATTTACCCACTAGAGCTAAACTAGCAAAGCACAATAGAGGGGAGGTAAAATTATTAAAACCTTCACTCTATGAAATGAAAATCTAATAACCTATGCCCAAGTGGATCATGCCGCCATTCATTATATTTATCAACCAAAAACCATAAAGCCAAAACCCATTATAGGCTTACTGCCCTTGACTGCTTTAAATCAAGAGCCCCTTTGTTGCTTCAAGTTCTGAATCTGTAACCTAATTGAGCTCTATATTTCCCCAGCAGACAAATGAGTAAACAATTCTCGTGAAGGACAAAGACAAGGTCAGTTGTCCATCAAGAAAACACTAAAAGGAAACCATGCCATTGTAATTCAAATTTCTTCCCAATCTAGTCTAACTATCCAAGGTTCAACAGTTACGGAACAAAGTAACTTGCCCCATTTCTAACTATAACAAACAGGAACGAATTAATTTGCCCCAGGGACAAAACTAGGATGTTTATCTAGGGGGCTGGTGTTAATTTTAATATATAATATAAAAAAAAAAATGTATTTTCTAACAATTAAAAAAAGAAAAAGAAGACAACATTAATTACACTAATTGAACTCGACACTCCTAAATGTGCTAAACCTATCAGCAATTTTCTTCTCAAATTAGACATCCAAATAATCTCCAAGAAAGTCATCTTCTATTTTATTTCAAAGTCTTATCTTGAAAATCTTCATAGTTGCAAAGCTCGCTCAGTAATTACAGTCAAAACCAAAAGAGTCAAGACTAGATGAATCAATCTATGAACCAGATAATAGTTTCCACTTTCCAGTTTTCATCAATGCTTCACATAAATCATAAATTGTGGACAAGTTTAGTAAATCTGGATGACCAGGCACATCAGGCTCATAGTGTTGCAATTGAATTTTTTCTTGTTCAGTAAAATCACGAGGATAAAATTTCTCTACGAGACTGCATAGGTTATCAATTTTGAATAACTTGTAAGCATTTCTAGCCATACAAAAATAAATCTTTGTATCATTGTTGATACAAAAATAAAAAAATGGTTTCATTATTTTTGTATGCCCGCCTTATTTCATCTAGCCACATTTATTCATTTTGTCAAAATATTTTTTCTTGGGAAGGGGGGTGGCCCCCCTACCCCACCCTAGCCCACCCTAGTGTTGTCCGTGATAACAAAAGCGATTATCCATGCCATTATACATGTAATCCATTCCTATGACCCCCCTCCCCCCAAACCCAAAACCCCATGAAGCAGAACAAGAAATTGAGAAGATAAACTGCAGGAAGAGAAAAGAAGCAAAGAAGAAAAGTAAGAGAAGAAGAAGAAGCAACCGGAGAGAGGGGAAATTAGGAGGAAGACGACAAAATAGTCAATCAACTGTTTGTTCATTCAAAGCTAATTATCACAGTAAAAATTTATGCTTAAATAGCCTAGGGATTAATTCCTAACCCTAAACCTAGTGATACTTGGACTTACAGGAGTTACAGCCCACTAAAACAACATAAAGACCAACTAAATTAACATAACCCAAAGTCTTAAAAATAAAATAACATAACACTGAAAAAATAAATAACATAAGAATAAAATCTGACATAACCAAAAGTGTCAAAAGTAAAATCTCTAGCTCTCAAGGCTGGTTGTCCTCTGATATCAAGGTCCAAACACGTGTAATCACTGGTCTGTATCTGGTGTCCCATCATCCCAATTTCTACTATTATGAATTTTTTGAGAAGGAAAAAAAAAGGTGAAAAATTTCTATTTGTCAATCACTAGCTATCATCATATAAACCCTTACAATGTCACCTAAAAATCCCATAATTTTGGAGAGAAAGTAAAATTTAAGCTTATTCTGAGTTTCCCCCATTTATTCAGAAAGAATGGCCGAGCGGATAAGATAGCACAGCACAGTTCACACAATATTTGGTCCATAGAAGAGCAATGCTAGTTGACAGGCAAAGTTGGCTTACATGTAGAATGCAACAAATCTCTTATGAGATGTTAACCAATGCTGTGGATGGTCACTTTCATCAGATTATGAAATGTTTGCTTGCAATTGCATATGATAAAGAATTTTAGCTATCAGCACCCAAATGTGCAATAGACATTTCTTTTCTCTTTATCCTATGCATCTTCATTTAACTGTGTTCAGAAAGGCTCCATAGATTACAGCCTTGAGCAGCATCCTATCTAATTACACCATGCCTAAAGAAAGATTAATACTTTAAGCAATGATATATCCCTAATTAAAAATCCTAGTTTCAACCACTAATTTTAATCAAATAATCTCTTGGTCAGACATGTTTATATATTTGGTTTTATTGTAGGGATAGGAAATAATGAACATTATTTTACCCCTATATGACATGACATAATTCAATGAAAATGAAACAAAGTTGTAAGTCCTACCACGTGAGTTATAATACAAACAAATGTGACAAAGTAACATGTCAAAGCAAAAGTTCCATCAAAATGCTAAAATCCAACCGCTAAGGACAATGTCACAAAGGTTCAACCATAATTACCACTGTCACACCACAAGTATTGGATCATACTCAATAAATCAGAATCTTGAATATCATATCAAAACTACTGAAAGTACCTGAATCGAATCCTCTTAAGATCATTCCCTCCCTGAGGCAATGAAACAAAAGTGATGAGCACACCCGGCTCCACTTGTGCCACCCATTCCTTTGGTTCATCTTCCTCCATGAACACAATCGACTCAGTACGCCCACTAACTGAAGCAGGTGTACCTTCTCCACTTGAAAGCCCTTTGAGCCTTGCCTCCATTTCTTTCCCCCACATCCTCGGCGTGGAGTTTGAGCTCCCTGTTCTGCGATATGCACAGTGGAACCTCGCTGAGACTGAGCCAGCATCAGAGTCAGCATAGTTCCGGTTCTTGTTATCACTCGATGATCCTGAACAGGGCTTGCAATTCTTGTAAGCTCCTGAAGCCTTCAGTGCTATGTCCTTGATCTGAAAACAGAACTAATCCTTCAACATCCTTTGACACCAAGCCCTCCTCTTTTTTCTCATAAATGAAGGAAAAGAGAAGAAATAAGAGAAAAATATATATGGGTTTCGATTTTCCTATTTTACGGTTTCCAAAGCTTTAAAAACTAAGCCAAATTATACAGCTGTAGCAGCTTTAGCGTAATTCTATTCATTTTCCACTGCTACTTCCCAGAAACTAAGAATGGAACAGAAACCGTACGCACTTCTCGGGTACTGAGAAATCTAAGGATAATGAAAGAAAACAAATTCTGGGTCTGTTATCCTCTGTTTGTTTGCCGAGAAATTGAAGTAAAACGAAAGAAAATCCACTCTGGGTCTTCTTGTTCTTTTCTCATTTTACCAAATACTGACAAACACACATAAGCCAAACAGTATAAATTGGATTAGAACAGTAAATTATTTTGCCTTATTAGCTTCTACACAAGAAAAAAACAATTCAGAACTCGGGTTCCCATAATTTTAACACATTTTCTCGAAATCCAAACAGGAACTAGTATTTCCAATGGTACCTGAGCAGTGAGAGTTTTAACGGCTTGCTTGGTCCTCGGGGTCCCAACAGCTTCGTCTTCGTCCTGCTGCGGTAGAGATCCATTGCCGTTGAGCTGCTTCGAGCACGCTATACATGTGAGCATCCTCGGAACTCCCACTCAAGCTTCAGATCAGAAGGGTTTGTTCAACTTGAACGATCTAGTTCTGGGTCCGAGCGACTAGTCTCAAAGGTGTTTGAATCAATGTCTCAGAGAGTTTTTTCAGCTCGTGAATTCGTATCATAACCTGAAAAAAAAAAAAAAAAAAGATAGAAAATTAACACCGAAACTGAGTGAATTATACAAACAATTAATTCAAACAAAAAACAGTAACAAAACCTTTTGGCTCTAGTTCTTACATTGAGAAAACGAGGCTTGATTTCTTCATGAGCTGTCTCTCAACAGTTACAATACGAGAGAGAAAGAGAGCGAGAGAGAGAGAGAGAGAGAGAGAGAGAGAGAGGTCTGAAGGTGACCGTTAATGGACGAATCATTATGAGGGCATGTTTTCAGGCGATTTGTGAGGGTCTTTGGGATCAAAATACTTCAAATAGTATTCAATTTCTTTCCCCTTTTTTTCAAATATAATAGCAATAAATAAATTACAAGATTCACTGTGAATGCGCCAGTTAGAATGAGTAAGCGACACTCTCTCACTTTCTCTCCCTGTCTTTCTTTATGGCCAAAGCCATAGAGATTCGGGCTACTGGGGCAAGCAACTTGGCTGTGACGTGTATATATATATATATATAGGCTAATAAATTTGGGCGTGATCTCGTGGGGCTGGGCGCACAAGCCGCTATGTGGTGCGCGCGCGGAACGCTTTTTGCCTTTTTCGGGGCGCGCGCCGCCAAAGCCACAAAGCGCCACCCTATGCGTCCGCTCGGAGAGGCCACGGGGCATTGGCGCCGCTTTTGGTGTGCGGCAGCTTGCATTATCAACCAAGATTAGAATAAGTTTTTTAACTTTTCAACCTTTTCAAAAATTTCTTAATTGTCGTGTCTAAACTTGTTGTCAAGTCCCACTTTTTAATCACCAAAATGATTGTTTTGAATGCTTCCTAGTCATGCAGGCCTTGGCCTTGGCCCCCCAAAAAATATGTTAACATAATTCTCAAGAGTGACAAAGGTTGGGTCAACTTGAGTACTTTGCTATAACTTGGCTCAAATTTTTATAAAAAGCTTTGGGGAAAACTTTGCTTTCCACCCAAGCATAGGCGTTTTGCAATTAAGTTTAAAACTTCCCTTATTACCGGGGTGGTTTGATGGTCTCAGCGGCATTTTTACTACGTTTGGATAATGTAAGGGCACAGGTTCAACTCTCAAAAATAGGAATCTTCATGTATGTTTGTATTATTTTCTTTGGGTCTTATCGATGTCTTGGTGGGGGCGGTCGGTTAAGCTATGGCTCAACTAGAGGTGCGCTTGCAATTTCTGCCGTCTAGGTCCCTTCTGAACGGCCCTCTACGAGTTTGTGTTACTATAGTCACATCCGGGTAGAATAGCTATAATTAGTCTCCCCTTTCAACATTTTTTGAACAAAAAAATAATAATAATAATAATGTGGTTGTGTCATGTTCTAGTCTTTTTATTTATTATTATTATTAAAATATATAAAAAGCTTCCATTTTTTTAATAAAATAAAATTATAGTGTGACAGGTAATGCTAAAAGAAAGACGTATGTTCTCATTGTGTCATTTTAATAGTGATTTATCACAAATTAAATGTTGATTTTAAAAGTTACATCAATTTTGAAAAAATATAAAAAAAGACATGGAGATGTCATTTACCGTTACTCATAGTGTGAGCTCCATAATTTTCACCCTTTTTTTTTCTCAAAAATTGGAGCATTTTGAACATTTTGACAAAAATAAAAAAAATGAAGTTAAACATTACAACTTTTTAAATTTTGAAGTTATGATCACGCAACAAAACACCTATGATTTGGAGGTAAACGAAGTTTTCCCAAAATTCTAAGAATTTGTCATTTACTTGTTCTTTTATGAAGAACTTTGTATATTGCATGCCTAAGAGCACTAACAACAGACTTTCTAAAATTCATTCCCTTCCTTACGTTTAGAAAAAAAATCATTAAAAAACATCAATATCAGAAGTCCTAAATATAACTAACATCAAAGGGTATTTACAATGTTTTCCAATGCATTAAGAAAAAACTAATTATAAAAAATGCCAAATGCATTATTAAATTATAAAAAAGTAATTATCTCTTATCTCTTATTCACATGTCTCAACAGTTCTCTCTCCTCTCTCTTCGAATAGAGAATCAAAAATAATCTTATTTTTTAAATTGAGGAAAAATAGTTAAAAAGCTGCTATGAGTGCTTGGATTTGAAAAGGTTAATCGGATGATATATAAGTTTCATATATTTATTAGGTAAAAGCATAAAAAGAGATGCCACTATCCTTTTTTGTTTTTTTTTCTTTTTCTTTTTCTTTTCCTTTTTTAAGTAGAGATGACAATGACAGTTCGATGTTATTAAAATTTAACAATAGAAGTGGAAAATTTGTTTTGTTTTTGAGAGAAAGAATTAGCAAATTCAATTATTAAAATAATATTAGTTTAATTTTTTTAAATAAATGATCATTTAATGTAAAATTAAAATAAAACTCTTAATTTTGACCCTTACTAGTTACTCCCATAGGTTACCCCAATTTTCAATTAAAATATTTTTACATGTTGCTTGATTCTACGTACATCAGGAGATTGTTAACAATATTAATTAAATAATTAAATTTATCGCATTCTCTTTATTACTTATTTTTTATTTTCAATTAAAATAATTCACACGTTATATGAACCCACAAGTAGAAAAGAGTATTAAAATATTAATCTAAAGTTTAAAAACTAAGAACATTCTTATCCGGCTACTTATAGTAAAAAAATCTTTGCTTCAAAGAACCAAAATGGTAAAATGTTTGTTTTTTAATCCTCCATTCAGCTCCCTATTATGTGGAAAATTTTGGGGAATATGAACAATGCTATGCACTAGTAAAAAGCATTATTCAATCCCCAAATTATTAAAAAAATAATAAATAAATAATCGAACTTTCTCTCTCCTCCCTTTTCTTGTTAATTTCTTATTATCTTTCTTTGCCTGGTATGGTCTCCTCAAACCCACAAAATTACCGCACTATTCACTCTTCTCCCTCCTTTATATATATATATATATCTTTTTTCTGTTTCTTTTAATTATGTTACCAAAGATATACGAATGGCTTATAAATTAATAATGGTGAGGAGTACAAATAATTTTAAAAAATATGAAATGTTGGATAGAAATCCTTAAAATAACATTTAAATGAAAAATAGTGAAAGCAGATCCTTAGTATAGGAAGCTGAATATATTATAGATGCTTTAAAAAATATAATTTTTTAACTAAAATATAAAATAAATTTAAAAAGCCTGATGAACTTACAATTGGTTTTTAAGCAGTTTATATATATAAATATATTATAGATGCTTTAAAAAATATAATTTTTTAACTAAAATATAAAATAAATTTAAGGGTAAAGTCCACATACCCTCCTCAAACTACCACCTAATTGACAATGTCCCTCCCAAACTTTCAATTGTGACAATGTCCCCTCCAAACTACCAAAACATTGTCAATGTCCCCCCCAAGGCTAGCAATAAGACAAAAATGCCCCTATAAATTTTTCAATAAGACAAAAATATCCCTATAAATTTTTAAAAAAATGATTTTTTTTTTTAAAACGAAAAATTTTAATTTAAAAATAATATTTTTTTTTTAAACAAAAATTTTATTTTATTTTTAAAAACGGAAATTTTTATTTTTTTAAAAAACTATTTTTATTTTTTTTACTTTTAAAAAACAAAAAATTTCATTTTATTAAGCGATTTTTAAAAAAAAAAACGTAAATTTTTATTGAAATAAAATTATAAAACAAGAATAAAATAAAATAACGAAAATTTTCAATTTTTATATAAAAAAAAATCGAAATTTTTTTCTTATAAAATTGATTTTAAAAAATAAAAAATTGGCCAAGTTTGGATTTGTTTTTTTTCTTTTGTTGGTTAGTTTTAGGTTTTTTCCAGAAGTTTTAGTATTTTTGTTTATATTTTACTAAGGGTAATTTTGTTATTGGGGGGAACATTGATAATTTTTGGTAGTTTGGGGAGGGACATTGTCACAATTGAAAGTTTGAGGGGGGGACATTGGCAATTGAGTGATAGTTTGAGGGGGTTATGTAGACTTTTTCCTAAATTTAAAAAGCCTGATGAACTTACAATTGGTTTTTAAGCAGTTTATATATATATATATATATATATATATATATATATATATATATATATTGGACAGCTACTTTAACATGGAATTAGATCATTTTCAATTTATTTGAATTTCACACTATTATGCATAAGAACAATGGCACCTTTTTCATTGGTGACGGTGACAAAGGCAAAACCACCCTTTGGCTTGGGGGCTATCATGAATTAGGATCCTCTCCATTTCAAATGAATCGAATATTCAGTTAGTTATAGTTTATGAGTATTATTTTCCCCTAAAAAAGTGAAAAAAACAAAAATATTCCTTCCACTATAACTAACTGAATATTATCCAGTTGATTTGAAATTGAGAGAATCCTATTCCCAAGCCATAGGGTGGTCCCCATTTTTTTTTTTTTTTTTTTAAATATACCTTTAAAATTAACTTTTGCCCCCAAACAAAACGTTCTAGTTTCATCCCTTGGCGGTGATTAAATAGTCTCAAGAAAATTTGTATGTGGTTAGATACGCACTAGAAAGCAAGTTTGATATTTTGATTAATATTAATCATCTTGAGTTCCATTGATATTCGGGTCAGTTTGAATCAGGTTGTGATTCAATTGGTTTTAAGAAGCGCATATAGTTCTTCGCCGTCTAGGCCATTTCTGAGCAATTTTCAATGGGTACCCACTACCATGATTACGCTAATGTAAAATAGTTGGTTGCCCTCTTTTACCTTTTTAACTAGAAAATAATAATAATAATAATAATAATAATTTATTATCATAAATTATTATTATTATTATTATTATTATTATAAATTATTATACCTACTATTATTATTATTATTATTATTATTATTGTACCTTTAAGAGAGGTATTACTATACAATTCTTGTCCCCTACCTAGTTCTTAGCTAAAAAAGATAAAGGGGCCCCATCAAAAGGATCTAGATCAAGGTGATTACTTTTCTGAATTATAACATACCTGCCTATTTTCTCATCTTAATTATTTGTCGGTGGTGAAAAGTGGACTTATAATCCCATCAGTAAGAAAGCAATGCAAAAATGATATCAAAGTCGTTTGAAAATGGTGAAAGATACTTGGTGTGCAAGCATGCAAAACCTACCCACAATAGGCCTCAGGTTACTCTGTACATTAATTTTATACTCCGACGAGTGGTGTTCGATTTCATATTCGACATATTTCTATTTTATTATGTTTCCTTATTCGATTTATTACTCTTTTATGGTTTTTTGTTCACCGCTCTCTTATGTTCTCTATTTATAGAAACTATTGTTTGTAATATTGTTCTATATAATTCAATATACAAGATGTAGTTTATTACGTCTTTTTGCTTCCGCTCTCTCGTCTTCTCTCTTTCTTCAATATTTAACAAATTTGGTGACTAGGGGCGAACCCAAAATTTATAGTATGGGGGGACAAACTTACGTAAGCACATAAATATATATTAACTATTTATGTGTGTTTGTAATCATAAATGATAAATCCATTTAACTTGCGATGCCGAAACAAATATTATGAACCCAAATGACTACAAAATAATCAAAGTTGTCCCCAAAGCTAAAGGTAAATGTAAATGTTAAATTCATGTTTATGAACCCAAAGTTATCCCACTGGATTTGCATGAAGTAACTTATTAAATTTGTAATGTAGGCCTGCAAGTTTACTGGTTACATAGGCATGAAAGGCTGCAAGTGCCAGAGAGAGAGAGAGAGAGAGGGTGAGAGAACAAATTAACACACAAAAAGAGGAGCAAACATTTTAAGGGGACAAACACTTAAATTTAGGGGGACTTTTCTCATTATTTATCATTGAAAGCCCTTAATAACAAGGGCTTAAAAAACTTTTGGGGGGACAAATAGTCTGGCCGTAGGTCTACCTTTGGTGGTGACTATTTATCCTTTAAAATCGACTTGCAAGGAGATAGTGTGATAGTATCCAATAACTTATTTACGCAAGAATAAAATTAAACTTAACTCTTATGAGAAACTAAGATCAAAACACTTTCACATTACTTATCTAAATCAATAGCAATTCGCTAGGCAGTTGATCTTTAAAAGTCTAAATTTATGATGATAAATAAATAAATTTAAAAAATAAAAAATAAAAAAATAAAAAAGGAGGTGTCTAGGTTAGCTGATTTGTACAGGGAAAGCATTGTCAGGCAGGAAAAACAAAAACCTTGGCTTTGATTAGGCCACATGGAGTAAGCAGCAGTGCTGGGAAGTTATGATCCGGTAGGCCCAGCCCCACAGCGCCTGTTTCCCTGCACCCCAACTAAGCTTATTTCCGGTGATTAGTGTATATCTGTTCACCAAAAAGGGAGAAAAGAGTTCCTTATTATTGGGCCCAGTGTACTCTGCCTCCAACTCCTGATCTCCAAGTATTTACTTTAATATATATATATATATATATATATATATATATATTTTTATCTGATTTAAATTTAACTATTGAATCTTCAATTTAAAAAATAAGGTCATTAAGTTTTGGTCAAGTTTTAAATTGGTTTCTTTATTACTTTAATGGTTTTTTACATGCTACATGTATCTCATTTGACATGTTGGTGTCTATCTCAACGTCAAAATGAATGATTTTCCATCTAAGGCTACAAATTTAAAAGATTAGAATGACAAAGAAGACTTTTATTAATTTATTTTTTGTTTTTTGTTTTCTATAGATGACTTAGCGTTTAATGATACAACATTAATATCATATGCTGATATGAATGCTAATGTGTGACATATAACAAACTATTCATTTTGACAGAAAAAGTGATAGAGAAGCTTATTTAAAATCGGGGCAAAACTTAAGAACCACATTTTGAAATTAGAAACCCAAGAACTAAATTCAAATAAGATAAAAACATACGGGCTAAATATAATTTTCCAAAATAATAATAATAAAAAAAAACACTCCAAATATTTTATACCGATTGAAAGGGAAAAAAAAAAGTTTTGGTCTTCATTTCTTAATAGTAGTGATTTGCTCAAAACCTGGAAGCAAGTGGTTAATTTGTGGACAAAGTTTTCCTCTAAATTGAGTTGAAAAACTTTTTTTAACCCAGTTTATAAAAATTATATGTCTATTTTTTTAAGGACAAAGTTTTCTTTAAACTGGGTCGGAAAAATTTCTTTCAACCTAATCTATAAATGTGACATGTGTCCTATGAACATGTGAGATGCACATGTTTTTTTAATAGCAAGGACAAAGTTGGAATAAATTTTATTAAAAACTCATGGGTATCTCATATGTTATTAAAAAAATGAAAATTATATATAAACTCCTTAGGTCAACGCGCTTTTATTAAAAACTCCTTAGGTATTTTTTTTTTCGGAAATTGACTCCCTGAGTCAATCGAAACTATAATAAACTCCCTACCGTCAAAAAATTTTAACAGTCGTTAGTGCTACTCAAAACTCTCCGTTTTAACTCATTAAAATATTAATTTAATTTAAAAAATTAAATCTTAAAAAAATATTTAAAAAAAATGGAGGGGTGGCTCGAGCCACCCCATGGGTGGAGGAGGCCACCCCAAACCACCTGGGGGTGGCCGCAAGCCACCCCTAGGGTGGCTTGCGGCCACCCCATAGGGGTTAGGGGGGTGGCCAGGGGTGGCACCGCCACCCCTGGCCACCCTTCAATTTTATTATTATTATTTTTTTTTAGATTTAATTTTTTAAATTAAATTAATAAAAAATTAATATTTTAATCAGATAAAATAGAGAGTTTTGAGTGGACTAACGACAGTTAACAAAAATTGACGGTATGGAGTTTTCTAGTAGTTTCGAATGACCCAATAACTAAATTTCCGAAAAAAAAAATACCCAGGGAATTTTTAATAAAAGCGCGTTGATTTAAGGAGTTTACATATAATTTTCCTTAAACAAAATGACAAATGTCAATTTTATAGACTAGGTTGAAGGAAATTCACTTTGTCATTTTTTTAATAACATATGAGATGCACATGAGTTTTTAATATTGTTTAGGGTAAAATCTATATATCCTCTCAAACTACCACCTAATTGAAAATGTCCCCCCAAACTTTTAATTGTGACGATGTCCTCTCCAAACTACCAAAACATTGTTAATGTCCCCACTAATGTTAGCAAAAAAATAAAAATGCCCATATATATATATTTCTCAATAAGACAAAAATACCCTTATAAATTCAAAAAATAAATAAAAAATAAATTTTTATTTTAAAAAAATGAAAATTTTAATTTAAAAATAATGATTTTTTTTTTTAAAAAAAAAAAGAATTTTTTTAAAAACGATTTTTTTAAAACGGAAATTTTTATTTAAAAGAAACATTTTAAAAAAAAAATTGTTTTAAAATTTTTATTTTCTTAAACGAAAATCATGAATTTTTTTAAAACATAAATTTTTATTTTAAAAAGTTAAAAAACAAAAAAACAAAATTTTTCATTTTTTAATCTTAAATTTGCCACCCTTTGGATTTATAATTTTTTTTTTTAGTATTAGGTTTTTTTTCTAGAAGTTATAGTATTTATTTTTATTTTTATTTTACTAAGGGTAGTTTCGTCATTTGAGAGAACATTGACAAGTTTTGGTAGTTTGGGGGACATTGTCGCAATTGAAAGTTTAGATGGACATTGTCTATTGAGTGGTAATTTGAGAGGAATATATGGATTTTTCTCTATTATTTATTTCGACTTTGTCAATGCTATTAAAAAAATATGTGCATCTCTTACATGTTTAAATTACACATATCATTTTTATAGATTGAATTTGAGGAAGTTTCTCCAACTCAGTTTAGAGGATAACTCTATCCTTAATTTGTCACTTGGCTAAGAAATAGCCAAATTTTGTTTTGACCCTGAGCATTTATACTTGAGTAATTAAAGGTTATTTTGTCTGCAGGTCCATAAGCAAATTTAGAGGAAAAATCGTTCACATTCGACTAGCTACTTTAATAATTTTTTTTAAAAAAATGGAAAGTTTCTAATAAATATTTGAGTCAACGCGTGAAAACAAAAAGCTGCATTAATTTTTTTAACTTTTTAGTTTTATTTTTACTTCTCGAATCAATCGAAAAGATGTCATAAGTCATTCTGTTACATTTTCTTCAAAATGTCTAACGTCCGTCATCAATTTCAAAACTCACTGTTTTGCCACGTCTGCTTTTTTTTTCATATCATTTTACAATATTAATTTTTTATTAATTTAAATTTAAAATTAAATCTAAAACATTAAAAAAAAATAAAAATTGAAGGGCTGGCTGGGGTGGCCACCCCATCGTGGGTTTGGGCTGGGGGTGGCAACCCCACCGCTGGCCACCCTTTAATTAATTAATTTATTTTTTTATAGATTTAATTGTAAAATTAAATTAATAAAAATTAATATGTTAAAGTGAGTTGGAAAAAAAGCTGACGTGACAAATCAGTGAGTTTTGAGACTGAACATTTTGAAGAAAATGTAACGGAATGACTTAAGACATCTTTTCAATTGACTCAAAACATGGAGTAAAAATTCATAAAATAAAAAGTTAAAAGAGTTTTTTGTTTTCACGAATTGACTCTATGATTTATTAGAAACTTTCCAAATAAATTAGTAAACCATTACAGTACTCACCAAACAGGCAAACACACACCAAATGTTTAAAAAAAGAAATCTATCATTCTCTTTCTTCTCAATATAAAAAAAATGAATAAATACTTAAGAAATAAAAGTAGAAAGTTTTTTAAAAATGAATAGTTCAAATAGAAAAAACACGAAAAAATGACAAAAAATTAAACCTTAACTGGATATTTTAAAATAATAGCTCAAATATAATTAACTGGATATTTTTTGGTTCATTTAGGATCATAATTCATGAAATTAAGTCCTACTCTTACTCTAAACAATTGAACTTTAGAGTCTGTTTGGGCTCGCAATTTTAAAAAACACGATTTTAAAATAATGATTTTAAATGTGTGATTTGAAAATATAACTTTTTTAAAACGCAGTTGAGCGTTTGACAAAATCACAGTTTATTATTTAAAATTGTGTGTTTTCCAAAAAGTATCACATTGCATGCGATTTGAAAACATATTTTTTATGTTTTTAAATCGTAATTTTTTAAAAACACAATCTTAAAACAATATATATTTTGCGATTTGGTTTAAAATGGCAATGTCAAACATCCTTAGCTTACTTTAAAATGGGTTGCTGATTGAGGAGAAAGAGGGGATTATTTGACACCTATCTGGGTGTGTCTAACTTCAATTTCTATGGCACAAAGCTAGTAAAACTGGTGCAGGGATATAATTAAATTTGTAACGCTATTGATAAGCAAAATAAACAACATGTTTTTTAACACAGTAGAATTTATATAGTAAAGCTTATAATCCATACCTATAAAAAGAAAATGACGTTAATTTAATCCATACCATGTTGACTGATTGATGTGAGGACTATAGAAATTGACTGATTGATTTGGTCCTTATTGCAAGGAGCATAATTTTTATAAGGTCCTTGTACAAATCAAGACATTTGTGCATTCCAATGAGGACTTAACAAATTAGCGTGGAACAGCTTAAACAAAATAAACAAAAATACTAAATTTTAGTTTCATATTTCTAATAGTGATTAAAAGTAAAAGACCTATTTTTCACTTTTCCTATTCATCTACCCAAACTTGTCGCCGCCACCTCTGCTGGTCAGCTCAGACGACTCCGGCCACGACGTCGGACAACCACGACACCGCCACGATGCTCCTCCACGCCAGTAATCTCTCTCTATCATCGAGGGCAAAGCATATTGGCAAAAAAACAAAAAAAAAAACTGTGCTTTAAGATTTGATCTATAATAAAGGCTAGAGCAACATCATGGAATGACATTCATCTTGCGGGTCATGGATTAAGATCGGATCCACTATTGAAGTATGAATTTGTGTTGAATGAGAAAGAGGTCTATTACGAGTACAAAATCCTTGACACTTCTTACCTTTAAAAGATCGGGATTAAGTGGATTGGTTTCAGAGAGAGAGTACTAGCATGGAGGAGTGTTGTGGCTGGCGGCAAGTTTGGGTAGATGAATAGAAAAAGTGAGAAATAAACTTTTTAGGTTTTTCACTTTTAAGTTTTAACCCATATGAAAAATATGAAAATAAAATATAGAGTTTTTGTTTAAGGTATTTCACGCTGATTTATTAAGTCTGCACAAAAGTCTTAACTTGTACCAAGCCCTTATAGTCATAGAAATTATTCTCTATCGTGAAAGATGCCATGTGAATATGAATTGATGGATACTTGGAAATATACTTCTACGTGGAATCTTGCTACTAAATCCCAAAGTTTTTTCTTCGCATATTGCACGAGACACAAATACTTACCAACGTTGAAGCAAACATCGTCGTTCGTACAGGTAGAAACCGATCACTATCACGCAAGCGACAGGGGTACCCTTTAATTTCTATGACCCCTTATGATGCTCCCCGCGGAAATTCAATTCAAAGACTTAAATGTAAGAAAATGGGTTTGTTACAAAAAAATAAATAAATAAATAAAATTGTAAGAAAATGGGCTTGGATCTAAGGTTCGCAAAACGGGTTGACGGGTCAACCTGTTTACGACCCGTACTGATCCGCCCCGATTAGCATCTACCCAGGCACGACCCGTTTAACTAAACGGATTTAAATCTCCAATCCGGACACGACATGACAAAATTAGCAGGTTAACATGTCAACCCGAAGAGAAAATCAGAGCAAGAGAGAGGGATCAGAGAAAGAGTGAGATATCAAACAAAATCAGATCTTGGTCCCTACCTCCCTGAAATGCAAAGATTCGAGAAGATGTATCGGATACCCATTCCATACTCCATAGAGGTCGACCTTGAAGCAAGTCGACGGAGTGAGAGGGAGAGGGAGAAAGAGACGCTAGCTGGGAGAGGGATGCGGCGGCGGCGTGAGAGAGAGAGTGAGAGGCGAGGCTGGCAAATGGCGGCGCTGTGAGAGAGGGAGGCGATCGGCAGTGGAGAGACAGACAGACAGACAGAGAGGCGAGGTTGGCAAGCGGCGGCAATGCAAGAGAGGGAGGCGAGCGGCAGTGACGCGAGAGAGGGAGGTGAGCGGCAGCGACGCGAGAGAGGGAGGCGAGCTGCGGTGGAGAGAGAGAGAGAGAGAGAGAGAGGCGTCTGAGAGTGAGAGGGAGAAAGAAAGCAAGGTACACATTAGTTTAGGGTTTTTTAATTTTATTTTATTTTTTAACGGGTTTGGCGGGTCACTTGCTTAACCCGCTAGGTTGACCCGCCAAACCTTAAAACTAACCGGGCCATAAACAGGTGACCCGATTATGACCCAAACCCGTTTAGGTCAAACCCAAAATTTGTTAACTTCGTGTCGGGTTCGTGGATTATGTCAAAAATTATCAACCCTATTGGATCACAAGGTTGACGTGAAGGATTTAGCACAAAGCTATTTCATAACTTGTTTGGAAAGTATTTCATCTTTTTAAATGCAAAAATAAAGCTACCACACCAAATATTTTTCAAACAACAAAACACTAAGCAAGGTATTTTGAAGGCCATATTTGTTTCAGCGTAAAATAATTTTTGAAAAATATTTCCCTTATTTTTTGGTCTTTGGTGAGACAAAAAAATAATAGTCAACGAAAAATATTTTCGGTTTGACCGAAAAAGGCTTATTTAATGTTCATAAAATGGTTTTTATTTTTTAAAACCATAAACCATTTTTCGAATTTGAACTTCTTATTCTCAAATTAATGAACCTAGTTGGAACGTCGTTAGGACCATGTCAAGACTTCACCAAGCCATCATTGTGATTCCGCTGGGACCTGATCGAGACCACTTCGGGACCAACCTGGCCACTATCGGGACATTGCCCAGACATTGCCAACACTCCGCTGAGACTTGGTCAGGGATCCCGCAAGAACCCAATTGAGACTCACCGAGAACTGGCCGGACCATAGCCCGAATTTCACAGAGACACCGTCGGGACTCGATTGAGACATGATTAGTTAGGACCTCATTGGGACCTCACTGATACATTATCGTAATTTAAGTTTAATATGAGTAAATGAAAATATAAATATATATTTGTGATTTTATGTAAGTGCCAAATACCAAAAATTGTTTTATGCTAAAAATATTTTCTAATGAAAATATTTTTCGTCGAAACAAACGGAACCTAAAATAGTACCAATGAAGGGTGTTGTGAGGTTCAGGAAAATGGCAAGTTGAGCCCTAGCTTCATCAGATCGTTCGAGATTTTCGAGAAAGTGGTGCTAGTAAACTTCATGAGGCGTGATCTCCAGCTGATTGAGCTATCCCTTGAGAACAATAATAGTAATTGTTTAGCCTTGACAATAGTGACAATTTTAGCAATAATCGTATTGACGCCTTCATCAATATTATTGATGACATGTTCAAAATAATAATATTGACGGGTTCAATGGTAATGGAAATGACAAGTCTAGCAAACTAATAATAATAGTAATGGTCCCCAAGGGGTAACTCAATCGGCTGGAGATTACGCCTTATGAAACGGAGGTCACTAATTCGAATCCTCATTTCTCATTTTTTGTAGATATGTCAAAATAATAATAATAATAATAATAATAATAATAGTAATGGTGAGCTCAATAGTAATAATAATGGCATGTTTAGCAATAGTAATAATGGTGACAATGACATGTTCATCAATAATAACAATGATGTGTTTTATTAGTAAGGATAATAACAACTTTATCAATAATAATAAGGGAAATTATATATAAAATACTTAGGTCAACGCGCTTTTATTAAAAACTCACTGAGTATTTTTTTTTTTGAAATTTAGTCCCTGGGTAACTCGAAACTACTAGAAAACTCCCTACCGTTAATTTTTGTTAACTGCTGTTTGTCCACTCAAAACTCCCCGTTTTATCTGATTAAAATATTTATTTTTTTATTAATTTAATTTAAAAAATTATATCTAAAAAAAAAAATTGAAGGGTGGCCAGGGGTGGCAAATTAATAAAAAATTAATATTTTAATTAAATAAAACGGGAAGTTTTGAGTGGACTAACGGCAGTTAACAAAAATTGACGGTAGGGAGTTTCTAGTAGTTTCGAGTTACCCAGGGACTAAATTTCAAAAAAAAAAAAATACCCAGTGAGTTTTTAATAAAAGCGCGTTGATCTAAGGATTTTATATGTGATTTCCCTAATAATAATGATAACTTTATTAATAGAAATAGTGACAACTTTATCGGTAATAAATACTAAGAACATAATCAACAACAATGGCTATAAGTACCAATAACAATACCCTTTCTCCCCCTTTTAATTAGAAAATAATAATAATAATAAATACCAATAACAATTGTAATGTTAAAAATAGAAAAAAAATAATTGCAACATTAATATTAATACAAAATAAACAATGAACTTCAAGGCGTTACTTTAAGAAGACGGATTGAATGAACATTGTTAAAAGCTTAAGCCGATAGGAAGATGTAAATTTAATCACTTAACCATTAGTTTAACACTCCCCCTCACGTGTGAACTCAAACTCCCTTTTAATAGGTGATGTCCAACACGTGGAATATTTAATTTAAATGGGGGGTGAATTGAAGAAGTCAAGATTCGATCCCAGAACCTTTGGCTCTGATACCATGTTAAATCACCAGTTATCCCAAAAGCTTAAGATGATAGAAAGAAGTAAATTTAATCAGTCCCAGGTTTAATTGGCTGTGGCCCACTGTCTCCCATTGTTACACGTGTTGGTTTGGATGTCCTCCCGCATTGGCTGTGGCCTACCGTCACCCATTGTGGCACGTGTTGGCTTGGATGTCCTTCTGCTACACGTGAGGGAGCATGTTGGAAGTCCCACATTGCTTGGGTATTAAGGAGATGGGCAATTTATAAGGTGAGAGAAAACCTTAACTCTTGAGCTAGCATTTGGGGTTGAGATAGGCTCAAGACCACCCAACACTTGTATCAGAGCCCAAGTTTACCGACACGTCTTGGCCCAACAGTCCACAGGAGAAACGGGTTGTCGTTGCTCCGACCTAGGGCCCAATATGTGAGGGGGAGATTGTTGGGGTTATCTCACATCGGTTGTGGAAGGGGTTGGTGGTCTGTTTATAAGTGTGAGAGAAAGCATCACCTTTTGAGCTAGCTTTTGAGTTGAGTTAGGCCCAAGACCAATTTCAAATAAACATGAACGGATTGAATGAGTAGCACCGTTTACGCCGGAACATAAATGGTGCTACTCATAGCCTAGCTAAATTAGCTACAAAAATTGTCATAGATTGTGTATGGAGAAATGAAATACCCGATTGTATTTGTGATATTGTTCAAGCGGAGCAAATTGCCTCAGCTTGTTTTTGATATATATGAGAAGTGAACTATTTCTAACAAAAAAATAAAAAAATACTGTCTTTAAAAAATTGAGAAAGTAATCACACAAGAATAACAACATAGATGTACAAAATGCCAAATTTTTTGTCATTAAACGGTTTATACTTTTTCAATTTATGTGAATGTAAATAAACAACAATAGTACTTCCATAATTGCAAATCATTCCACTCACCCAAAAGTAGAAAAACATAGAAAATCGAAGTTTCTGAAATGCATCAATGAGGAGAAAATTAGAATGGCCCGTGAACTACAAAAGTTAAAATATGAAGAGCCTAACTTGTAGGCTTAAAAAAAGGATATGAAAACTCTCGCACAAGTCTCTACAACTCGGTTTTTTATTTATTTTATTTCATTACAAAGGTGGGTCATTGCCACTCTTAATCCTAAGAGAAGAAAAAAAATGAGAATTGTCGGGAATGTTTCTAAACACCGAGTGAGAAGCGCCCTATTTAACAACTGAGTGTGCTTGAAAATTGGCACATCTAAAAACCTTTGAAGTTGTCCAAAAGAAAAACGAGGAGAGCTAGAAGTGACAATCTTTGATGATAAGAGCACGCAATCAATCGGTGAAGATATGACCTTGATTGAAAGCCAAAATGGTGAGAAGGGAATCACCTTCAATCAAGACAGAGTAGCAACCATGAGAGAGGGCAAGCTGGATACCAAGAAGAGCAGTAGAAGCTTCAACAAGCGAGGGATCTGAGTGGGATAGCCTTAGAGTGCGAGCTGCTTTGCAACTCATTTTTAAAAGAGAGGGATTTGGGTTTGGATGGGAGAAGGGATTTGACATTTAACGTTTTCTTTCATTTGAGATGCCGTTAACTAGCTACTTGATGATGTGGCAATTTGTAAACCTTAGATATTCTTAAGCCAATGACAACCGTAAATGAGCTCGTCTCTTTTCTTCTTAAAATAATGCTATAAGTTTTTTTTTTTGTGTCATTTTAAATTGACATGCCTTTTAAAATTATTATTAAATTTGTAATATATCATAATTAAAATTTAGTTCAATAACAATTTTAAAAATTATTATTTTTTTTTTAAATAAGAAAAATAAAAAGAAGACTAGTAGCATTGTTCATTCATTACCTTATCTACCAAGTATACTAGTAGTAGAGATGCGGTGATCCTCCATAAATTCCCAACAAACACGGGTCATCCATATTCCTTCCTATAAACCGGCCCCGCCCATCCCATTTCCACGCTGGAATGATCCCTCCAATCCCAACCATAAGCATTATCTCGAAACGGGACCCACCAAACTTCCATTCACACTCGCCAACTAACTAATCAACGGCTACCAAATTGCCAACACTGCCCATTGAGCTTCTGTTTGTTTCTCTGGAAAACTCCTCCAAAAGCGAAAGTATTCTCTCTGTGGTTTATTACGATTCCATTTATCTCCAAGAATAACTACTTTCTTTAAAGCTTATCGTAGCGCTTTCTTGTATCGTCAGTTACCTCTAGCCTATTGCTCTGTTTCTCTTTATAGAAAAAAATTTCCAGTTTAGGAATAATCAATAAACTTCTTTTTTTTTTTTTAGATCCGGAAAAGCAATTTCCTCGTTTTACTCTGTAATTTGCTTTTGGAAATAGAAATTGTTTGAAAATTTTCACTCTCAATAATTAGCTATCCAATTGGCCTATAGGAAAAACTGAAAGTTTCCCCGTAAAACAGAGTAAACCAAGTACTTCACTAACTTCAGATTCAAAAAGCTGAAGTCAATCACTGCAATGCCTCTCACTCGGCGAAGAAACCCCGCCGAAACCGACAAGAATTCGGGTCCCGATTCCGATAACCGAAACGAAAAATCCGAAGAAGAAGGAGAAGCGGAAAACGATAACAGGAAGCACAAGAACAAGAAGAAGAAGAGTGCCGTAGCGAAGGCCAAGCAGGTCGAGGCGAAGAGGAACAAGTGGTCGTGCGTGGACAGCTGCTGTTGGTTGATCGGCTGCATTTGCACGATTTGGTGGGTGTTGCTATTTCTGTACAAGGTCATGCCGTCCTCGTTCCCGCAGTACGTGACGGAGGCGATAACGGGGCCGCTGCCGGACCCGCCGGGCGTGAAGCTGAGGAAAGAGGGGCTGCGGGTTAAGCATCCGGTGGTGTTCGTTCCTGGGATCGTCACCGGCGGGCTCGAGTTGTGGGAGGGGCACCAGTGCGCCGACGGACTTTTCCGGAAGCGCCTCTGGGGCGGTACGTTCGGCGAAGTGTATAAAAGGTACATTTCTGGGTCAAGTAAAATTTGTGAGGTTTTTTTTTTTTTTTTTTTTGAGACAAATGTGGATGAGTTTTTAATTATTTTTGTGTCGTGGTGTTATTTTGGATGTATTTATTAAAAAATTATTCAATAATTCAGGAGCCGTACTCCATTTTATTCTCAAGTGGTTGATTAAGTATTAAGATTATATATGGAAGTCAACTGGTTTACATCTTTGGCAGTGAGTGACTAATTGCTGTTAGTACAAGTGGTTGGGCGTTAAGAGACTTTCCCTCTGGCAAAGAGATATGTTTTTTTGTATTTTAGTGTTTTATTTTTATTTTTTGTAGATTTTCATTGAGTGGGCATGTTCTATTTACCATTAATTAAAAATGACAAGAAACGTCAATGGTAGAAGAAACATGCCAACTCGGCGGAAATGTAAGCGAAATGAACGCTAGAATGCAAAAAGAAATGTGTGAAATTGCTTTGATAATGGATAGTGTAGGAGGTTGTGATTGTTTATGCTTATTTTCTTCCATTCATTCTTTATTTAGTAGATTATTGCTAGAGTTGAGACTCGAATTCGGTTTGGTTTCCTTTTGGGAGCCAGTGAATCAAAACAACTGGTTGATTTTTACTGCTTAGAAGAAAAAAAATGGTTGATTATTGGCAATTTGCCTGGTTTGGTAGTGTTGTCTAGGACTGGTGGTTGATGTCTTTGTTAATTAACCACCCATAAGACATTGGAAGATTGCCGGCTGAGATGCTTTTACTTCAATTAACTATTAAAAAGGCAAAAAGAACACTTTGTTTTATGTTTATAAAAATCACCCTCTCAACACATTAACAAACATACATAACTTTTTCTCACCAACTTCGATTGAGAGCTTGTTTCTCGATTAGATTATATTGGAAAAATTTTGTGCCCATGTGAGTACTTGGGGATGCTTAAAACTGAAATCATGTAGAACATTAATATCACTTCCTATGTAGGCATGATTTATTTGGGTGAAATTCACAATGTTGTAAGTTTGTTTCTGAGAATTTAGAACAAAAAGTAAACTAAAATCTCAGATTGTTTAATAGTCTTCCAGAGGCAAACTTGTTTAGATTGGAGTGGGTTGGATTAGAACACTTCCAGCTTTAGTTACTTTTAGAATGAAAATGGGACTACGGAAGTATGGGCCCTGCTAGCTCCCACCAGATATCATTGCCTGATTTCTTCAGAGTTTGTTTTGCATTCAACTTCTGAACTTCCATGAGTTTTTTTAAGTAATTGGCCAATGAATTCCCATTGTTCTTTTGGACATTTTTCAGACCTTTATGCTGGGTAGAGCATATGTGTCTGGATAATGAAACTGGAATGGATCCTCCTGGTATAAGGGTCCGAGCAGTAGCTGGACTTGTGGCTGCTGATTATTTTGCTCCAGGCTATTTTGTATGGGCAGTTCTAATTGCTAACTTGGCTAGCATCGGTTATGAGGAGAAAAACATGTATATGGCTTCATATGATTGGAGAATCTCATTTCAGAATACTGAGGTATTGTTGCGACTTCTCTCCTAATACATTACTGTGGAATTTCGTTGATTATGCGCCTCTGTTTTTTTTTTTTTTTTTTTTTTTTTTTTTTTTTTTTCTTGTTTTCTGAGCTTGCACCTCTGTTTTCATTTGAATATTCTATGCACTGATTTTGTCATTTTGTTAAACTCAATTTATCAGGTACGGGATCAAACATTAAGCCAGATAAAAAGTAAGATAGAGCTGATGGTTGCTACAAGTGGTGGCAAAAAGGCAGTTATAGTTCCTCATTCAATGGGTGTATTGTATTTTCTGCATTTTATGAAGTGGGTTGAGGCACCAGCTCCAATGGGCGGAGGGGGAGGACCAGATTGGTGTTCTAAGCATATAAAGGCGGTGATGAATATCGGTGGACCATTTTTGGGTGTTCCAAAAGCTGTTGCAGGACTTTTCTCTGCTGAAGCCAAGGATGTTGCAGTTGCCAGGTTTTTTATTAGTTTTTATGCTTAATAGTGAATAATAACGTGGAAATGACTTTTGCTTGTTGATTTGAATTTAGGTTGATGGTGTTATAGTTTGAATAGTGGGTGGGGAATTTGTATGCCTGATGTAAATCAATTTGCTTGCTTAGAGCATGCCTAATAAACTAGCCAAACTTAGCTCAATTATAGTTAAAAAAATTCGACTAACCACTTTTCAAAAACACCATTCAACTCTCTCAATCTTTATATACTTCATTTAAATATTCTTTCTCTCTTATAGTAGGTATATTCTTATGAGAATTCATTCCTTTTCTCTTGGTAATTATTTTTCAAGTATATCAATGATGGTGGATCTACTGGGATTACTTTTCCAATTTATTTATTTATTGGTTACTTCTCATTTATTTCCTTTTTGTTTTTAATTTAAAAATAAAAATTTATCTCCCTATATCTTAAAAAATGCAGGGCTATTGCACCAGGTTTCTTGGATAATGATCTATTTCGGCTCCAAACGTTGCAATATGTGATGAAGATGAGCCGCACGTGGGATTCAACCATGTCAATGATACCCAAAGGTGGGGACACCATATGGGGTGATCTTGATTGGTCACCAGAGGAAGGTTGTGTTCCTAGCATGAGAAGGCGAAGACAAAATGTGACAGAAAATCTGGCTTCACAATCAAGAAATGTTAAATATGGGAGGATTATATCATTTGGTAAAGAAGTGGCAGAAGCAGAGTCGTCTGATATTGAGAGGACTGACTTTCGGGTAAGGATACGTATTCCCAAAATTCATTTTCTAGATGTAGACATACTGCAGGTTTTAAAACCTGGATTTTGAAAATCTCAAAAGAGTCTCCGCTAAGGGGCCTCAAAATTGATAATAAGTGATGAGATATTGAGCTAGAAGGTACTACTAAATTAGGATGGAGAAGAAGTTTATGGAGCTAATGGTTTTCGTCTGCATGTACATATGGATCCGTGTCTGTCTTTGTTTTCAAACCACAAGTTTTTGAAGCCGACCCGTACTTCTTTGTGCCCTAATATTGAAGTTTCTAGCTTGTTTTATTCTTTACTAGGGAAATAGAAAAGGAGGTAAGGTTTTCTCTTCCTTTTTCATTTGGTTTGCAAATGAGGAGAGGAAGGAAAGGAAACCTAGGAAAATGTTATTCATATATGCATATACATATATATATATTAACACACCGTTGGTTAAATAATATAGTGGAGTGATAATTATCAACTGAGGTATTACTGAAGTTGATAATCAGAGTGAAGAGGAGCTCATTGAAAGTGGGGCTAGCATCTTTAAAGTTTTACTAAGGTTCACCAAAATTTTCACTTTGAAATAAGTGAGATTGTAAAGAGTTGGGGCAAAGAGAGGACAAAGTGTACTTTGGCTTTGTTTCGCCGCATTGCACAAAGGAAAAATATTTTTGGATTGGTTTGGTAAAGTTTTGAGAAGTTTATCGAAAGTTTATGGCAGCAACTGCGATGCTGTCAGTCGTTCATGATAATTATTTTTTTGAGAAGTATTTTGTTTTCTTAAAAAAAAGTTTTGTGGTTTGTTTTGAAAAGTGTGTTAATAGTGGGGACTACATTTGAAAAATCCATTTGGTTAACTTATAATTAAAAAGAGTTTTTAGCATTTGAGAAGCGAAAAGAGCTTGTGAGAAGTTTGGCAAACAAACCCTTTCTCTTCCTTTCTATATGTTATTTTCTCTAACCAAAAGTAAATTGTGGATTCTTATCTTTACTTTGCACAGAAATACAATGTCTTCTGGTCATATGGTTTGCTCAACGTTGATCAGCTTTTTAAGCGACAATTGTTTGTTTCAATTATTTCATTCCAAATCTTTACATTTGATGTTCTTAGTTATTTGTTAACGTGCAGGGTGCCATTAAGGGTCGTAATGTTGCAAATTCTACCTGTCGTGATGTGTGGACTGAATACCATGACATGGGAATTGAGGGTGTCAGAGCTGTTGCAGAACATAAAGTTTACACTGCTAGTTCAGTTTTAGATCTGTTTAATTTTGTTGCTCCAAAAATGATGGCACGTGGCAGTGCTCATTTTTCTTATGGAATTGCTGACAATTTGGATGACCCAAAATACAACCATTATAAATACTGGTCAAATCCCTTGGAGACAAGGTGAGAGTCTTTGTATACTTATGTTTTGAATTTTTCTTATCATTTTTGTGTGAATTGACCTTCTTGGTAACAATTTCAGAATATACATTTCTGATTATAATGTTGCGCATCTTCTCCATAAGTGGAATATTTAATTGAAATAGGAGGTGAATTATGAAGGCAATGTTCGAACTTAAAATCTTTGCTTCGATACTATATCAAATCATTAATTGTCCAAAAAGTTTAAACTGATAAAAATGGTTAATTTAATAGTTTAGTTAATTTTCTAATACACTCTCTTTGTATGACGGCTTTTATCTGCTTAAGCTTTTGTGATCAATAGTAATTTAATATGGTACCAGAGCAAAGATAATGAGTTCGACCATTCACTTATAATTTACCTCTCATTTCAATTAAACGTTTTACGTGTTGGACTTTACTTATTGAAAGAGAGTTTGAACCCACATGAGGGAGAGTGTTAGAATATTAATTAAGAAATGAAATTTACAGTTTCCTATTAGCGTAATTTTTTGAAGTAGTCATACAATTGTGATAGTACTATTCATACTTTGGAGTCTATTGTCCCCTGGCTGATCACCCTATTACTTTGTTTGGTCAATGTTGTGGGTTTTGCAGACTGCCAAATGCTCCTGACATGGAAATCTTTTCAATGTATGGAGTTGGAATACCAACAGAAAGAGGCTATGTGTACAAGCAATCTACTTCTGCTGAATGCTACATTCCATTTCAGATTGATCCTACAGCCGACAGTGAAGATGAAGATGGCTGTCTGAAGGATGGAGTCTACACTGTCGAGGGGGATGAGACTGTGCCTGTTTTAAGTGCAGGCTTCATGTGTGCAAAAGGATGGCGTGGGAAAACAAGATTTAATCCTTCAGGAATCCGAACATACAACAGGGAATATGATCATTCTCCTCCAGCCAGTCTGCTAGAGGGCCGTGGCACCCAAAGTGGTGCTCATGTTGATATAATGGGGAATTTTGCTTTAATCGAAGATATTCTTAGGGTGGCAGCTGGGGCTACAGGGGAAGACTTGGGAGGTGATCAGGTTTACACAGACATCTTCAAATGGTCTGAGAAGATAAATGTACAGTTGTGATTTCATCTCATGTGTACTATTATTATTATCTGTTTCTTGATGATTATTTGAGAAGGCAAAAAAAGGTTACTCAAAAGCATTCAGACTTATATATAATTTTTACTAAATAGTCTTTCCTATTCTGTGACCACTTGAGCATTATATCTTGTTATGATATCTGCAATCCCAATTGAATGACAACTAGATATGTCCCAAATTGATCACTCCACCCGCTCTATGAGTGCGAAAGTACGATTTTAAATCAAATCGTAAAAAATATTTTGTTTGGAATTGTGTTTTTAAAAGATTACGATTTGAAAAAAAAAAAAAAAAAGTGTTTTCATATTGCAAGCGAGGGTTGCAATTCTTAAAAACATTAGTTTTAAAGTTTAAATTCTAATTTTAAAGTCTAAATTGCGATTTTATCAAATGTTAAAATGTGTTTTTAAATTGCAAACTCAAACGAACCCGAAATTGAGCATTTGACGTCCAAAAAGTCGTAGCTTTTTTTGGTTGGAATTGTATTTTTAAATTGTAAGCAAAACATACGATTTGTAAAAACAAGATTAAACTGCGATTTTATCAAATATTTAAAGTGTGCTTTTAAATTGTAAACTCAAACGAATCCTAAATGGACCCGTCAACGTAAAAAAGTTGTAGCTTTTCCTGATGGATGATGTATGTATGTCGGTATATTCATGTTTTGGGTATGGTACGAAATTGGTCAGATGTACAACCAGAGATGAGACAGCAACAAAGAGTTTTATGCCATTTTAGATGCTCTGCAGAAAGAAGTTGCAGGTTCAAGGTACCTTTATAATGTTTGATCGTTTTCATGCATCTAAATTGCTTTTATCTTTGGCAATGTGCAATATATTGCGTACGGAATATCTTAGATTTCTTCAAAGAGACATATACACCATACTTTTTTGTCATAACCTTGTATTTCCTTCAGTATGTTTAATTCACAGATTTCAGATAATGATAATGGTTGTTGAACAAGGTAACTATATAAACAGGATTTTGCCTTGCCTCCATTGAGATGCAATCCCTGTAGTTTATTACTCAAGCTCAGCAAGATTTTAACTTGTCTTTAGAGCATCTCTAGCAGTGTTTCTAAACTAACTTTTTAGTTAACTTTTCTTGTTATAACAGATACCGTAAAATTGAAGGTTTTCCTACTACTGCTACAATAAACTTTCATATTTACAAGTTACTGTAATAACTTGTAAGTAATATTTTATTATATTTTCTCTTTCTTTTTATGTTTTAATATTTTCTCTCTTTATCTCTTTTTATGGGAAAGACGAGGAAATGATAAAAAATTAATAAAATAATACTGAAAAATAATATTTAATTAGAGTAGATAGTTAAAATAGATGTTCTTGTTGAAGTGTGTAGTAAAAAACTAGTAGCTAAAATAAAAAAAATTGTATTTTGAGTAGTAAAATGAAAACTCTTGCTCGAGATGCTCTTAGTAAAAAAAAATCACCCAAAATCTTAATCATAGAGACCAGTTTTTATCAATGCTTATCCTATAAGAGCATCTCTAGTAGAAGTAAGCAAAATAACTATTGAAAAAGTACAATTTTTTTCGTTAGCTACTCATTTTTTTTCATACACACTCCAATTGATTCTCTATTTTACTATCTATTTTTTTTAAAAAAATATTATTTTCTGTGGGAAAGAGTGAAAAAAAAGGGGATGAGAGAGAGAGTAAAAGGAAGAAAGGGAGAGAAAACAATAATAAACAAAGTTTATAGTGTAAATAGTGAGAATAATAAGCCTATTTACTATTCATACTAGAAACAAAACCTACAAAATAGCTATTCTGTTGGAGAGGAAAAAATGTTAATAATAGTAAAATCTGACTATTACGAAGGATCTGCCTATTTTCTTGGAAATGCTCTAAGTGGGACAGGTAAATTACAGAGTAAATGTTCGAACTTATAATTTTTATTTTGATATTATGTTAAATTACTAACTTTTTTTTTTTTTTTTCCTTCAAAACTTAAGTCGATAAGAATGTGTGAATTTAATTATTTAATTAATATTTAAACAATTTCAAACCCCAAAATGTGCTTGATTAATTTTAGTCTTATAATTAATATTTTCTTTAAGTAATGTTAGAAATAATATTTTTATTTTACAACTATCCAAAATGTAGCAATATCAACATTATAAAATATTTTGGAGCTAAAAATCTAATTTCTAGCCGTACTTTTTTTTTTTTTTTAAAAAAAAAATAGAAAACAAAAATAAATGAAAAATTGCGAGACATCTTCTCTTGTATGTGGCGTGGGGACTCTAATTAGCAACATCTGGACCATCTGGTACACGCTTGTTCTTGCTTTGGTCAGACGCGTGGCACTTTTTCTGACAAGAGGGTTCTTTCGTAAATTGCAGCACACTACCGACGTAATTAGATGCATTTTTTTTTTTTTTGGTAATGTGAATTAATAGGGTAAAAAATAGCTCAAAAATCAGACCACGTTATAAAAATTGGCTTAAATATTTAATATTTTAATTGAATTGACAGAAACTAAAACAAGGTCTTCAAAATTGATCTAGAAAGCATTTTGCATAATTGGGATAATTTAGCTTTAATAAAAATTGAACATTTACCAATTTTTTTCAAAGTTGTTTGTTGATATAACTTTGCTTTATTGCAATTTGAGTTGCATATAAGCTAAAATCCTATAAATCTTATGATTAAAGTTGATGACAACTTATCTTGTCTTGGCAATTCTAACTAACTTTTAATTTTTTTTACCAATCAGATTGTTTAGGAACACCATGAAAGAGAATGCTATGGTTCCTTCGGATGTTTTCCTGATCCCATGTGGATATATATACGAGGTATGGTGGGGTAAGTTTTTATTTTGTATTTTGTATTTTTAGAAAATAATATTCACGTTGAATCAGGAGAACCAGAAAAAACTGTAGCATTGTTCTAAAATAAAAATGTATTTTTTCAGTATTACTCAAAAAAAAAAAAAAAAAGAAAAGAAAAAGAATAGTATTAGAAACTGTATTTTTATCTAGAAATACTAATGTGGCAGCATTTGGATGAGTTTGTTTTAAAAGGAAATTTTAACCGTTGGTTGACATTCCCACAGTACGATTGTGGAATAGTCAATCAGGTTATATCCTACGCACGCACGCACGAAATTGCTCCACCCTTTCATTTGGAAGCATAATATAGCGCTCTAAACTCTACCTTTTCTCCCTTTCGCAAACTCTTCAAAATCAAACCCTCTCTCTCTCTCTCGATCACAGCGAGACCGAGACCGAGACCCTCTCTCTCTCTCTCCCCCACAATCTCCAATCATATCGTAATTCAACGCCCTGATCCTCAAATTCTCCTCCTTTTCGAACCCCTCCCCCACCAAAATCCCCCCTATTTCTAACCCTAACTCACTGATTCTAACTCGGAGCAGCGGCGTCAACGTAATTTTAGGCTAGATTGGCTTAAGCTTATTGAGGTAAGAAGGGATCCTATTTCGAAGCCCGTTTTTTAATGCTAAATTTCCTTTACGGTCGAGTTTAGTTTACACTCTTTGATACTTTTCACTTAAATTTATTTCTTTAGCTTTGTCCCCTGTTTGGTTGTTGAGAAAAACTGTTGGAGAATATGACATTTTTGGCCTTTTTTTCAAAGCCGTTAAGTAAAGCAGTTCTAGTGGACTTCCTAAACTAGAGGTTTTAGTTTCTATTTTGGGCTTCCAGCTGGTAAAAATTCAAAATGTGATCGTACATACATACATTCAAGGAAACATATATAGATAGTTTGTTTATAAGAGAGAGGGGGATAGAGAGGCATGTATCTCTATATGCATATATGTTGTTTATGTGTAGAATGCTATAATCATGATTTCTTTTATGTAATGTGTTTTGGTGCTCCTTTTGCTGTCTGTACATTGATTGTAACTGCTGTTAGCACTTAGTATATGTGTATTAATTAGTTTTGTGTCTTGAATGCTGTAATCTTGATTTTATCATCTATGGTTGGGAAGTCTTATTTGATGTGTTTTAGGAGTAATGCTACAAGCCTCTCTTGTGTCACTTTTGTGTCGCTTTAAGAATGATGTGGCTCTTAAAAAATCACCATTGGGCTTGTGATTGATCAATATTAGATTTTGATCAAGTGGTATTTTAAAAGCCACCTCATTTTTTGAGTGACACAAGAGGGACTTCTAGAATTACTCGTGTTTAAGTGTTACTTTTGCTGTACATTGATTTGCTTGTAGCTTTTCTTTTTGTTTACTCAATTTTTTGGTAGTTAGAGCCTTGGTGGCAATGCATGTGCCAATAGTAACACCACTTTGATATATATATATATATACGTGGACACAGGTACTTATTATGTTTATGGTTATGGTTATTTGGACTTGGGTAGTTCTTGGTTTCCTTTGACTAATAAAATTGTATTCATTGTTCTCCATTATGAAGGTGTTGGTTGGAACTTCAAAGGGCTTCTTAGTGGGTGGTTCCCAGCATTTTATAATCTTGTTTAAAAAATAACCGATTCTTTTCTACCTGTGTACTAGGGTTGCGCCCCTCTGCTCTTTTTGATATATTTTTGATATATACAACAAAAAAAGATAAGCGATTCTTTTAAATCATTGATCAGACATATATCTATCTTTTTTTCATATATTTGTGCATGCATATAATCCTGTTTACAACTTGTAGAAGCTTGCAGATGTACAAATGTATAATGCTTGTTTCCAATGAATTTCATTTATTTAAGTTTATAAGTTTTTCCTCTTTGTGCTCTTTTGCATGTCACAAACCTAATAATAGCTTAAGATGCGTTGTCATCTATGAACCTACAAACATATATTTTGGCCATGTTCCGATGTCCATGGTTGTGGGAATTGTGTGCCTAACAACCTTTGTTTCCAGGTGGTGTTCTAATGATGTTCATTGGTCGTATGGGTTGAGTTTGTGGAAAAATATTAGGAGGGTTTGGAGGGAGTTTCCTAGACATACCATATTTGAGGTGGGAGATAGTTCCAAAATTAAATGATGGCATGACAAGTGGTATGGGGATTAGGTCCTTAAGGATATTTTCCCAGATTTGTATAGTATTGCTTGTGTGAAGGATACTTTCCTGGGAGATTACTTGGAGTTTCCAATGATTCCCATTAGTGGAATGTGAGGTGGATGTCTTTGCTTCGTTTTTAAACTGGTTGTACTCGTTTAGATTGAAATAGGGAGGTGAAGAGAAGCTTCGATGGGATCCCTCCAAAGATGGGGAAGTTTGAAGTTAGATCGTTTTACAACATCCTTGTACGATAGCTCCCTCCCTCCCCTCCCCTCCCCCCCCCCCCCCCCCCCCTCTCACTTGGAGGAGTATTTGGCAGAATAAGGTCACCTTGATACCGGTGTGTTTTTGCTTGGACAACCACCCTAGGGAAGGTCCTCATCATGTATAACCTAAGGAAACAACACGTTATTGTGGTTGACTGGTGTTGTATGTGTAAGAGGAGTGAGGAATTTGTGGATCACCTACTTCTCCATTGTTAGATTGTCAGCGCCTTGTGGAGTGCTATTTTTAGTCATGTTGGGTTAGCTTGGGCCATGCCTAAGAGAGGAGTAAACCTTTTTGCTTGTTGGAGAGGGTTGTGAGGCAGTCCTTAGAGCAAAACTATGTGGAGGATGGTTTCGTCCTATCTTTTGTGGTGTTTTTGGAGGGAAATAAATGATAGAAGTTTTGAAGACAATGAGAGAACGGTGGCTGAACTTGAGTCTTTTTTTTTCAAATCTCTTTATCATCAGATAACTGCTTTATATTTTAATTGGTTTAGTTTTCATGATTTTTTTGACTTCTTCTCTCTTTCTAGCTAGGTGTTTCTTTTGTATACTTCATGTGTACTTGAGTTGCGCCTTTGCACTTTTAATGATATTTCATTTATTTATATATAAAAAAAAGCCTTGGTTGCTGGACAGTGGACATGGCAATTCCTGAATTTGGACTCAAACACAATCCTAGATGTACCTTAGAAATTTTTTGTATAGACATGGTGGTAGAAAGATCTGTAGACTGCTGTGTCTTAGTGGGCTTAGACAATCAACAGTGCATTAGTCTAATAAGGGGTTATGGCTCAATGAAGACATATATAGATAGTTTGTTTATAAGAGAGAGGGGGATAGAGAGGCATGTATCTCTATATGCATATATGTTGTTTATGTGTAGAATGCTATAATCATGATTTCTTTTATGTAATGTGTTTTGGTGCTCCTTTTGCTGTCTGTACATTGATTGTAACTGCTTTTAGCACTTCGTATATGTGTATTAATTAGTTTTGTGTCTTGAATGCTGTAATCTTGATTTTATCATCTATGGTTGGGAAGTCTTATTTGATGTGTTTTAGGAGTAATGCTACAAGCCCCTCTTGTGTCACTTTTGTGTCGCTCCAAGAATGATGTGGCTCTTAAAAAATCACCATTGGGCTTGTGATTGATCAATATTAGATTTTGATCAAGTGATGATTTTAAAAGCCACCTCATTTTTTGAGTGACACAAGAGGGACTTCTAGAATTACTCGTGTTTAAGTGTTACTTTTGCTGTACATTGATTTGAATTGCTTGTAGCTTTTCTTTTTGTTTACTCAATTTTTTGGTAGTTAGAGCCTTGGTGGCAATGCATGTGCCAATAGTAACACCACTTTGATAAATATATATATTCATGCCTATACGTATACAACATTATTTATCAAAAAAAAAAAGATAAGCGATTCTTTTAAATCATTGATCAGACATATATCTATCTTTTTTTCATATATTTGTGCATGCATATAATCCTGTTTACAACTTGTAGAAGCTTGCAGATGTACAAATGTATAATGCTTGTTTCCAACGAATTTCATTTATTTAAGTTTATAAGTTTTTCCTCTTTGTGCTCTTCTGCATGTCACAAACCTAATAATAGCTTAAGATGCGTTCTCATCTATGAACCTACAAAGATATATTTTGGCCATGTTCCGATGTCCATGGTTGTGGGAATTGTGTGCCTAACAACCTTTGTTTCCAGGTGGTGTTCTAATGAGGTTCATTGGTCGTATGGGTTGAGTTTGTGGAAAAATGTTAGGAGGGTTTGGAGGGAGTTTCCTAGACATACCATATTTGAGGTGGGAGATGGTTCCAAAATTAAATTATGGCATGACGAGTGGTATGAGGATTAGGTCCTTAAGGATATTTTCCCAGATTTGTATAGTATTGCTTGTGTGAAGGATACTTTCCTGGGAGATTACTTGGAGTTTCCAATGATTCCCATTAGTGGAATGTGAGGTGGATGTCTTTGCTTCGTTTTTAAACTGGTTGTACTTGTTTAGATTGAAATAGGGAGGTGAAGACAAGCTTCGATGGGATCCCTCCGAAGATGGGGAAGTTTGACGATAGATCGTTTTACAACATCCTTGTACGATAGCTCCCCCCCCCCCTTCACTTGGAGGAGTATTTGGCAGAATAAGGTCCCCTTGATACCGGTGTGTTTTTGCTTGGACAACCACCCTAGGGAAGGTCCTCATCATGTATAACCTAAGGAAACAACACGTTATTGTGGTTGACTGGTGTTGTATGCGTAAGAGGAGTGAAGAATTTGTGGATCACCTACTTCTCCATTGTTAGATTGTCAGCGCCTTGTGGAGTGCTATTTTTAGTCATGTTGGGTTAGCTTGGGCCATGCCTAAGAGAGTAGTAAACCTTTTTGCTTGTTGGAGAGGGTTGTGAGGCAGTCCTTAGAGCAAAACTATGTGGAGGATGGTTTCGTCCTATCTTTTGTGGTGTTTTTGGAGGGAAATAAATGATAGAAGTTTTGAAGACAATGAAGTTACTTACTTATCAGTTACTTACTTATCAAAAAAAAGAAGTTTTGAAGACAATGAGAGAACGGTGGCTGAACTTAAGTCTTTTTTTTCAAATCTCTTTTTCATCAGATATCTGCTTTATATTTTAATTGGTTTAAGTTTTCATGATTTTTTTGACTTGTTCTCTCTTTCTAGCTAGGTGTTTCTTTTGTATACTTCATGTGTACTTGAGTTGCGCCTTTGCACTTTTAATGATATTTCATTTATTTATATATAAAAAAAAGCCTTGGTTGCTGGACAGTGGACATGGCAATTCCTGAATTTGGACTCAAACACAATCCTAGATGTACCTTAGA
Source organism: Corylus avellana (assembly GCF_965113065.1). NCBI lineage: Eukaryota > Viridiplantae > Streptophyta > Magnoliopsida > Fagales > Betulaceae > Corylus > Corylus avellana. The sequence continues at coordinate 9,641,904 of NC_142495.1, read as the reverse complement.
AATTTTTTGTATAGACATGGTGGTAGAAAGATCTGTAGACTGCTGTGTCTTAGTGGGCTTAGACAATCAACAGTGCATTAGTCTAATAAGGGGTTATGGCTCAATGAAGACCAGCCTCTTAGAAAGTTTGCATTTACTTGGTATATCACAATGGAGAGTCCCTTTTACGCCAGTATTTATCAGTTTCTTTCTCTGATTAAGCTGAAAGAGATTCTCTCAGATTTTGATTCAGGAGTCAATAGTTGAATGAATTACTTCCTCTTTTGGCCCTCTGATCACGTCAAAATGGTCTGGCATTACTCTTTCTTTTACTTTTCATGTAATGACTAATCACAAGCTCACTATTTCATCATTAGTGTTTCTTTTTGTGGACAATCGTTAATTGATATATGAAATACCTACCTAGTATCTGATTCCTTTTATTACAGTCAAATGACTTGAGCTGGTTTCGGAATTTTCTGATATAGGTCAAAGGCTGTTGCTGAGGATGAATCTACAACAAGCTGTGCAACCTAAATTATCTGCTAATGGTTTTGGCCGTCGAAGAGGTGAAAGAGAATTAGGCACTAGGCTGGAGAATAAGTCACAGTCTGGAAAATCAAATCCCAGCAGATCAACAAATACTGGTGAACATCTCAGACCTGGATTGCTTTCAGTCTTACATTATATTCTTCTTATTCAGTGGCTGGTATAGGGGCAATGACTGGTGTCAAAGCTGGTGGTTATGGGAGTCCTTCACGCGACAGGGTAGTATATGTAACTACTAGACTTATTGGGCATCAAGTGGAAGTCCAGGTGAAAGATGGGTCTATATACTCTGGAATATTTCATGCAACAAACACTACTGAAAAAGATTTTGGTATGTTTTGTTGGATTTGGTTTTGTTTAAGAGATTATGCTTTTGACTTTTAGTGTTGTAAATGGATCCAGTTCCTGGTTTCCATGGAAGTCTTTTCTAGAACACATGCAATTCTCATCGTCAATAACATTCACTTGCTTGTAACCCTCAGGAATCATCTTGAAAATGGCGCGCTTGACAAAGGATGGTTCTGTACGAGGGCAGAAGGCTACTGCAGAGTCTGTTAGCAAGGCTCCTTCAAAGACTTTTATCATACCTGGCAAAGAGCTTGTACAAGTTGTTGCAAAGGTTCTGCTGCATTTCTTGTATAGTTGTTTTTGAAACTCTGCAATCTCAAATGTTGTTTCTACTAGTGATTTGATTGGTTGATATGTACTTATTAAAAAAAAGATGATTAGTTGATATGTTGTTGTTTTGTTAAAATTCTGAATGGCTTGTTATGTATGATAGAAAGTCGATAATCATGATTGTGTAATAGAGAAATCTTAGCCTTGTGTCAGATGTTGTGGCTAAGTTTGTATTTTATCTATCTAATTGGGTTTAATGTTGATGTTGCCAGGGGGTGTCTGTAACCAGGGATGAGTTATCGCATGAAGTCCAACATGAAAAGCAGCAGGAGCTTATGCTGGACTCCTCCATATCACAATCTCGATATGTTGAGATGGAGAGAGAACTAGAACCCTGGGTCCCTGGTGAAGATGATCCTCAATTTCCTGAACTGGATAATATATTTGATGACCCTTGGCATAGGTTGTTATAATAACTATTTCTTTCCCCAAATATCTTGGTAATTGTTCTACAGTTCTGATAACTTCTCTTCTTGAATAGGATCACATGAGGACTGTTTATTTTTTCGTTACGAGGCTTTTCTTCATTTATTTATATTATGGCATCAAACTTGCTTCTTTTAAGTTTTAAATTGTTCTTCCTCCATTTATGATTACCCTGATTAGATTGCTATTTGGAATTGTTTAACGTGATATTATTCTGTAGATGTAACTTTGGTCTGATGGATTTTAATTGAGAGCACCAGGTTATATCATACCAGACATACACTTATGAGCGCTCGCGCACACGCACAGTTGAATACCTAAATACATGCATTTATATGTCTTCCTCCTTTTGTGTGTTTCCATACCTCAGTCATATCAAATTGCTGCTTGAATAGGAGAAAGCGAAGCTAAGTGGCTAGTTATTTCCCTTATTAGAGGAAGCAATGAGGTCTGCATTAGGCGCCATGAGAACCAATGAAAGTTAAGAAATTTTGCTTGAGGAGTTTTGATACGACTGTAGGCATCTGATTTAGCAATGAATATGGCATAAAATGGTGGAAAAGTGGCATTGCTTTTCCCAATGGTTGGAATAAGCCTTAATTGAGCAATAGTTGATATTGTAATGAATATTTAAGTTTTTAAGCATTCAGGATCTTTTTCTTTTTAATTTTTTGACTGTCTTTTTAGCACTTATGTTTTGTGGCTAGTGGCTACTTGATGAGTTTTATATTGTTTTCTTCGTAGGGGCTGGGATCAGTTTGAAACCAATGAAACATTATTTGGAGTAAAAAGCACCTTTGATGAGGAAATCTATACAACAAAACTTGAGAGAGGTCCTAATATGGATGAGTTGGAAAAGAGAGCTTTAAGAATAGCTAGAGAAATTGAGGGCGAGGAAACCCGAGATCTTCATTTAGCAGAGGTGAGGTTATTCTAGAATCATTTTCTGCCTCTATAATTTATTTTCTTCATTAAGGTCTCTCCAAACTCCTTTCATGTTTCATGTTGATTTTTTCTAACAGGAGAGAGGCGTTTCATTGCATGAAGATTTTGATATTGATGAGGAGACTAGATTCTCTTCTGTCTACAGGGGTAAGGGGGTTGATGATAGTGAGTATGAAGAACATGAAGATATGTTGTTAGATTCATGTAATACGGAAACCTTTGGTGGTTCTGATTCTGCCACTAAGAGTTCCATTGATTTGACTATTGGGAAAAGCAATGATGGAGCTCGGACTTCGTCAAGCTCTTCGTCTAAGGTAGTTCCTCATTACTTTTATTTTGTTTAATTTTATGCTATCTTGATTAGTTGTTGTAATATGACTATGTTCTGATCAATTATACTCGAGATGGTTATATGTTGATGATTTGTGGACCCATTGTCTGAAGGTGATTTGTTTGGAATTTCAAATTTAAACTGCTTAACCTTACATGCTATGTGTTTCTTTTCTAGGGTTGGTTCTAATATTCCACTCGTATGATAACTCAACCTCTATGAAACATGAGCAGGTAGAGTACCTAAAGAGATTTTGAAGTAGGACGTGGACTCCAAACTTAAAACTATGATACCCAAGCCCAATCCTAGAACAAATAAATACCAAATATAAGCACTTAATGACACAAGTCAACCAAAAATAATACCCCATGTGCATGGGCTGACTTTTTCCTTTTGTTTTTCTTTAGAATTATTCTAATTAATCGTTGACAAACACTCCCTTTTCACTTTTCCTATGTCAGATATGGTATTATAACTCTTTTGTCCAATGCCAATTTGGTATTAGGGGTTTTCGCTCTACATTATTAACCCAGGTGCATCCAGGAGTTTCAGGTTTATAAGACATCCTATATGGTAATTTCATGGTCAATTTAGTTGCTTGAAACTTGTAATATGTAGATGTTTCTTCATCTTTGAAGTGTAAATTGTGTCTACAGCACTGTTCTTATGAATTTGGGGCTTTTATTCCAGCCTTACTTCCCACGTTTGTGATTTTTGTAGTGCCAGGTTGATTGCTAGCAACGATGTACTAATAGCCTTACCAAGCTTGATAAGATTGATTTTTGAATGATCTGTCATTTATGTATCTATGTGGGACAGTCATGGTGCCCCTCACCTTTCCCCCAATGTTCGAGTTGGCTATTTTCAGAGAGGCTCATAGTCTCATAAACATTAGAGATTCTCTTTTGCACTCTCTGAAGTATTGGTTTATTTTTCATTATGATTTTCTCAGTTAAAATGCAAGGTCTTAGATAAGCGATTAGGTGTGCATGGCAACTCACACTTATTAGGGAGATACATGGATTTTCTCTCTTTTGTTACATCGTATCTAGAAGGTTCTTACAACAGCTGCTACTACTACAATTTTCTTGAATCTAACCATTACTCTGAATATGTAGTGCTTGGTATTGTGGCTTTTTTATTAGTAGCTATTGCCGTCCAAGTATGAATTTCTCTGCTCAAAACATAGTAGAGTTTACCCCGAAATATACTCCTATGATCCTTTATTCTGAGGCCATCCAATTTTTAAATCAATCAAAATTTGTTATGGGCTTCTGAATCTTAATCCAATACAGCAATAGGTTCTTCTTCTTCTCTCTCTCTCTCTCTCTCCCTTTTTTTTTTAATATTTTTGTTGCAGTTCTCAGAGTTTCCAAAGATATTTCTGCTGTTTAGCTGGCCATGATGTCTTTAAGGATGATTTTTTTTTTTGGTGTGCAGGATCAAGCACATTCTTCCCAATCAAGTACTGGCTTGGATGTATGCCGCTTTGGTTCTCATGATCATGCTAAACAGCTGGCATCTGAACTTCCTTTTAAAAGCTTTCCTGCTTCAGACGGCGAACGCAGGTTTTTCATATTTGCTTGTTATATGTTGTATTCTTAATTAGTTGTTTCCTTGAGGTATTAATTGCATATGGCTTCATAAGAATGGGTTTCCCAAATGTTAAGCTTTAGGTTTTGTCCTTTTTTCGTTTACTAAATTTAGCATTTAAAAATTGCAGGGTCCATGAGAATCGAGTCAGTGAACATGGAGACAATAATAATGCAAAGGAGTTGGAAGAGAAGAAGATGGTGAGCTGAAATTCCTTAACTAATATCTTTTCCTCGTGGTTGGAGGTGCCTCATGATTGCTTTACATGCTTTCAGCGTACATGTTTTGTGCTGTTTTATTCATCAAAAAATGCTGTGTTTTTTGTTAATCCTAATGCAGCTAGCTGAGGATGCACACTTGTCAAAGTCTGAGGGTGAGTGAAATTTCTTGCCCATATATGCCTGCCAAGTATTAATTCCAAATGCAGTTATTCAAATATCTGGCTACTTAAGTTTAAGCATGAAAATAATGTTCAGGAGACATTAATATCCAACTCAAAATGTGATTTTGACAATTGAACGGTGTTAGATTTCAATTCCATTTGTGAACTTTTGATTGTTTCGATTTAATCCTTGAAGTTGTAAAAACACTTTATTCCTTATTTTGCCGTAGTATCACTATGCAAACAACAATAATTATTGATACACTTTTCTGTACATGTGTTCTTCAAATGCTAACATGACACGTCAGGACACATACTGGTTTCACAAAATCAGAAGATCTGGGAACATGAATATATTATTTGGAGAAACAGCGCATTGTGGTCCTTAATGTGTGTATTATGTGTTTCCACCTGTTCTATTATTGTGAGATGAGTATGGCCTAATATGTCATGTTAGCATTATAAGGATGTGACAAACTAATTTTCACATCAACAATTACTTACTGTATTGCTTTTCTAAGAAGGGAGCTTACTTTATTCAGTTCTTGTGCTTTCTCAACTTTTTCCCCAAATCGGTTATATTATCTTCTGCATGCTGCATAATGGTTTTTTTTGTGCAGTCTCAAACATAGTCTTAAACTATGACACATGTTTTATGTAGATTCACGGCCATCACTGATTAAGAAGAAAGACGGCTCTGATATAGGGGGATTATCCCCTGATGCCACCTCTTACGCTGCATCATCTGGTGTTCTATCGAAGGGTCATGAAAAGATGAGTTTTCCTGGTGAACATTCTGAGAGTAATGTATCTGGGAAATTGCATGGAGAACCACAATCTCTAAACTCTCGTGGACAACCAGGTAGTTCTGCATCATCCAGTTCCGATTGTGCAAGCAGTGCCCTGGCTTTTAGTGGGCCTGGTTTATCACCAAGTTCATCAGTGGGTTCTTTATCTTCTGAAAAGTCAACCCTGAATCCCCATGCTAAGGTATAATTGATTAGATCTTGAAGGTTTTAGTTGCTTAATTGACGACAGGACATGGAGTAGGTCAAACACATGGGATTTTTAGTAAAAATATAAAGATTGTATTATTAATGCTTGCTTGTATACGTTTCTTGTTCTTTTGCTAATTAAGGTGTGTTTTTCAATTTTGTTATCAGGAATTTAAACTTAATCCTAATGCAAAGAGCTTTGTTCCATCTCAACCGCCTGTTAGGCCTCAGTCCCCTGTTTCTGATGGTTCTTTCTATTTTCCACCAAATGTTCCTGCTGTGCCGCATATGTCTGGCATGCCACTTGGAGTAAGTGCACTTCATACAACTTAAAATCCCCCCCTCCCAAAAAAGAAAGTTTCTTCTTATATCAATTTAAACAATTTAAGCTTCTGTCTGTTTCCTTCTTTAAGATCAAAGAATTTATTTTCAAAACACCCTACGATTGGTATTAATATGATAATTGTTCTTTGCATTTGGTTCTACTTGTTTATGCTTATGGCTATCTTTCCATGGTGTGAACAGATTGGACCCTCATATCCTGGGCACCAGCCTGTTATATTTAATCCACAGCTTGCACCAATGCAGTCACCGCCATATTTCCATGCTAATGGGCCTCAGGTGCGACATTATTCACAACTTAATTCTTATGAAGACGTTAACTTATTATTTAAATTAAAATCTTGCTAGTGGTTACTTTATATCTCTCTATTTGCAGTATGGGCCACAAATGCTTGTTGGCCACCCTAGGCAGCAAGTCTTGTACATGCCAAGCTACCAACATGTAAGCAATTCCGATCATCGCCTTGAAAATTAATCTCTCTTTATAAATGTGTTACGTTGATGCATATATCCTTGCCATGGGGGGACACTGTTGGAGCATCCAGTATGCTTAGGGTAGATTTTAGGCAAGTAATGGAATCGTTTGTTTTTACTTTTACAGGAAATGCCATACAAAGGCCGAGATTTTTAGCTGTTTGGCTGGCGAATTTACAGACAGGTTTATCAAGTCATGGCTCAAAAGTGCTTAAATTTTCCGTTCATCTCAAACATCACAAATGGTCATGACATGATGGCTTGGGGCGCAACTATGCTGCTTTTTATTAACTTTGAGAAAAAGTTTTCTAATTCCTGACTACTGTAGTCGGTGAACAATGGTTGTTTATTGATTTTTTTTCTTCTTCTTCTTGATATTAAATCCCAAAAATAATTATTGTTCCTTGTGTTATATCGGTGGCCAAAAACTTGAAATGACAATGCTTTTTAATGAAAGTCTAGCATCAGTAACTAAATAAATGAGATTTTAATTGTGTACAAGTTGATTATGTCATAGCAATGTATACCTCTGCATTTTTAATATGGACAGGATTACCATCTTTTATTTATTTCTTTATTTATTTAGTGTGGGCATGGATTTTAGGTGGGTTTATATTCACAGAATACTTCTTAAATTACACTTGCTCCGAATTGACATTCATTTTGCAAAGCTATTTTTAAGGTTTACTCAACCCTCCTGAATTTCATTGCTTTTTTGCAATCTTTTCCTTAAACTCTACAAAATTTGCAATTTCGTACCTCTATGTGGAGTTTCTGTAAGCTGTTAAATCAAATCGTAAAGGAGGGGAAAGAAATTTCTAAAATATAGTTTTCCTTTGGTGTAAAAATGAACAGAAAGTTGTGAATGCGCAAGAGTAAAAATGATAGAAGTAAAAATAAAAATAAAACAACGTGTTACGAAATCAAAGAAAAATGGCAAAATAAGATAGAGAGATTCGCCCCTTAAATTTTCTCCTCTTTAGGCTTTCAAAGACGATAATCGAAGATTCAAGCACCACCGTTGTAAATGGTGGAAATCTCCAACAGTAGCACACTTTGTTTCCTGTTTGGAAAGAGAGAAAGTGAGGGAAAATTAGAGAAAGTTGAGAGAGAGAGAGAGAGAGAGAGAGAGACATGGACAGGGACATGTATGCTCAATTATCAAAACATCTAGACCAGATTGTTCAAAACCACAAAATCTTGCATTGTATTTATATTTCTTGTGGGAATGGTTTCTGCCCAGTTATCCTGTGTCCTCGAGCCCTTTCCATCATAAAATCAGTGGTTGTCTCTACGGTGATGAAAGAGTCACGCATGGGGGCTTCGTTTGAATGGGGAAGGGGGTTGTTGATTGAATCGGGAAACGAGGTTTTGATCTTGTGTTTTTGTCTTTATGTTATTTGGTGTGATATGCTTATGTGTCTGTTTCTTATTGGATGACACAAATGACCTGGTTTATTCTCATGCTAACTTTTAAAATCAGTATTTAATTTAGGATAAATCAATATTGGATTTTGATGAGTAATTTTAGGTGGCCTACTTGTGTCCTACTAAGAATGATGTGGTTATTAAAATCACCATTAGACTTGTAATTGATCATTATTGAATTTTGATCAAAGGGTAATTTTAATAGCCATATCATTCTTAGTAGGACACAAGTAGGCCACTTAGAATTACTCGATTTTGTTACAATGATAATTTTAAAAACTACATCAATTTTGAGGAATAAAAAGAAAATAAAATGATGGTATATAGCATTACTCGACTATATATATATGCTAAAATAATGTAACTTTCGTTTGGATTTATGATTTAAAAATAGGGATTTTAAAACGTGTGATTTTTAAAAACACAATTAAATGTTTAGCAAAATTACAATTTGGACTTTAAAAACGCACTTTAACCTTTAAAATCATGTGTTTTAAAAAAATGCACTTCATTGCTTGCAATTTGAAAACATCGTTTTTTCTACATCTTTAAATCGTAATTTTTTTAAAAAATGCATTCCCAAACAATACAATTTTTTTTTTTTTTTTTTTTTGTAATTTAGTTTAAATTGTATTTTTTTGTTTGTAAAATCGCAAGGTCAAATACACTCATATTTGAGAGATTCGGCTTGGGTGCTTTAAGAAATTACAAATGATCTTTTGTAATTTTTTTCAACCATTTAAATTTAATTAGAATTTTTTTCATAAAATAAATAAATAAAATTAAGAGAAATGCTATAATGCAATAAAATGAGCATTTTTTGTCCATAAAGTCCTAGGTGGCAAGAGGTTCAGACCCCATCTATAGTTTCTGACTTTCTGTGGCCCCACCCACTAATGGAGCCTGTGATCTTTTGCCACTTAAGACTTTTATGAGAAAAAAATAGTCTTTTTATTGCACTATAGCATATCTCTAAAATTAAATATCAATGGTTGAAAATACTATAGAAGATCTCCCTTTTTTTGCGGCTCCTATTTTTGTTTTTATTTTTATTTTTATTTTTGCCAACTGTATTCTCCTTTCCTCTTTTTTATTTTTTATTTTTATTTTTTTACATGTCTGCATAAGAGTGGGGAGGGGGATTCGAACTAGTGACCTCCGCTTCATTAAGTGTAGTCTCAACTGATTGAGTTATCTCTTGGAGAAATGTATTCCCCTTTCCTCCTCTTTGAAGTGGGTTGCCGGGAAAATGTGGCTACTCTTCTCATTCGTTCCAGTTTAAATAAATAAATAATGTTATGGGAATGATGATTATCCTTGTAGTAGCTATAATCATATTTCTCTGATAGACAAATTATTCTTTTTTCCCCATCCAACTCTTGCAAATCTACCATAAGACCAAATCTACACCCTACTTATATTATTAAATGCATTGCCTTAGATTAAATCTAAAATTTTGGCCACTCTGTTCCAACGTCTTTTTTTTTTTTTTTTTAATTGAAAACTGAATTCATACAAACCCATATAATAAAGTGACATGTGTCCCTTAACATGTGAGAAATATATGTTTTTTTACAAACTACAAACTGGTTTGCAGCTAATTTATAGGAAAAAATATATATAAAAAAAGCCCCATAAACTAACATATAAGCTAACATGTTTTTTTTTTTTTTTTTAAGGAATAGGGGTATTATGGGAATATAAAAAAATAAGTGGCCTTTTTGATACATTTTGGTAATTTGATGGGCTACTTTAGTATATTTTGAACATTGTGGAGCTCTATCGCAAACAGCTGGTGGTTTGTAGTGTTTTTTTTTTTTTTTTTATTATTTTTTTTTTATATATATATTTTTTCCTAATTTATACAAAGTCATCTAATAAAGTGACATGTGTCCTATAACTATTAAAAAAACATGTGAGAATTAAAAAAAAAAAAATGTGCTTCTCTGTTATGAGACCCATGTCACTTTATTAAATAAGTTTGTATGAATTAACTATAAACCAATTAATAAATATGATGGAGATATTTAAACCCTCACCATCCACATCTCTGTTACCGCTAATGGTCAATGGTATATCTTAAAAGCCAGTACAATTGAATTACTTTTTAAATCAAGTATATAACATATTAATTCTTGATGGATGTATATCGTTAATACTAAAACAAAAGATGAAAGATTTAAATTCTTCAATTAAAAGAGGGACAAAATAAATTATTTTCAAGTATACGAATTGGGAGATGTATGGTACAGAACTATCCGTTCAATTAGAGTAAATGCGACCCAGCATGCATCAAAAGCGTCCAACAAAGAGTAGTTATTCGTTTAATCTCGAAGTCCATATCATGCTTTGTGGAAGCTAAGGGCGACTAAAGATATTTAAGACATATTGAACTACCCCTTAGGAACAACGTAACATCATTCTTAGTTGCAGAACCAAAGACAAAACCCAACACACATATAGAGAGAGAGAGAGAGATATGTTTTGTGGGGTTTGAAGGATCAAGTAAAACATGCACAAATCCAAGCAATCAAAAAAAAAAAAATAGCAACAACAACTACTATTTCTTGTTTCTCTCCACTTTACCCAGATTTCAAAGGTCTCTCTCTCTGTGCTATGTTCTTGGGTTTTCGTTTTTTAGGTTGGTTTATTTGATCTTATTTTGTTTTTGGTTTTAATTTAATTGGTATATAATGTTAGTGAACATTTCATAGGATGGCATGTGGAGCTTAGGATGGTGGGAGTGAATTTTGGGGTTATTGCTGATGTTTCTTGTTTTGGATAAGAGTTACATGTGACGTTATTTTGTGGGTTTGTTCCTCTTTTGGGGTGTGAAGTTTTGTTGTTTTCCTTTTTGCTCTAAAATTTTTGTTATCTAGGTGTTTAATATATTAAATGGTTTCTAATTTCGGAAGGGGCTACTTAGTCAAGATTTTTACAACTTGGTTGTTTTTCATTTCCTAAGATTAGAAAATGGATCTAAGATTAGAAATTATGCACTGGAATTGCGGTAATAAAGCGCATTTCGTGTAGGGGTGAAAATGTGAGTTGTTAATAAAGGCGGGTGGTTATTAACCGCCCGCTAACCGCTTTTGAAGGCGGTTAAGAAAAATCATTTTTTTTTTTTAATTTATTAACTTTTTGTTTAAATTTTTTTCTTTTAAAAAGCGGTTATTAAGATTACTACCTCTAGCAGCCGGTTAACCGCCTAGCACAGTTAGCAATTTTAGCCAATAACCATTAACCGTAACCATATTTTTATCTCTAATTCCTTTGAGATTGTTTATGATTTTTCCCGTATCCTAATTTTTTTCCCTTTAATGATTGTGAAGTCGTATACTCATACCGAAGCTTCTAGATCAACTTCTTTTTGTCCTTTGAGTGGAGTGGGGGAATACTGAAATGTTTAATCTAAATCTTCACTGATTAATTGCTGCTAGCAACCGTTGTTGGTTAACCTTTTTGGGTATACTCAAAGTGGCATATACTTTACTAGTCTATCTTGTAGACTTCTTATAATATTGTTAAAAAGAATATGTTAGCTTCTATAATTAAGTCAAGATTATTTATTTGCTTTATTGTTTCCTATTTTGAATTAAGTTTCCTTAGTTTCAATGTTTCCATTTTTCGGTATCTAGGAATCTATAGTTTTGTTTATATGTGTATAAAGGTGCCGGCACACACACAAAGATGTAGGGGTGAAAAAACGGTTACATTTTGCAGTTAGTGGCTAAAACCACTAACCGCAACTGCCTAGGCGGTTAATAAAATTTACTAACCGCCTACGCTAACCGTTAGGCGGTTAACCGCCCAATTAGCAGTTAATTAAACCGGTTAGCAGTTAACCAGCTTTTAAAAAAAAACTTGAACTTAAGAAGCTAGCTTAAAAAAATTGAGCCGAGAGCGTTATCAAGCCATTGGCTCGCTCAACTCAATTTTTTGTTTTTTATTCCAACCACTTGGCTTAGCTAAGTCAATTAACTGAGAATCAAGGGCATATTTGTGATTCTCATTAGTTGGCCCACGCCTTTCTTACGAACAAAGGGGCCTTCAATTTATAGATATTTGAAGGAGGAATCTTCTTAGCTTTTCTTGATGTGGGACAAACATGTTTTTAATAGGGGTATTTGTATAATAAATCCTTGAGTCAACTCTTCAAAATTTTTAAATTCCAAAGTTTTTTTTTTCTAAAAAATTTACTCCCTGGAGCAATGGAAATGACAATAAAATTCATGCCGTCAAACAACCGTTAGTCAAATTCAAAACGCACTGTTTTACTTTATTAAAATATTAATTTAATTTTAAAATAAATCTAAAAATAAAAAAATTGAAGGGTGGTTTGTGGTTTGCCCACCCCTTGAGTGGCTTGAGGCCACCCCCAGTGGGTTTGGGGTGGCTCATAGGCCTCCTCTAAGACCTAGGGGTGGCTCGCAACCACCCCATGAGTGGTTAGGGGTGGCCGTGAGTCACCCTAAACCCCCCCATGGGGTGGCTCGAGCCACCCCTTGGGAGGTTTTGCGGGCCACCCCTAGAGCTTAGGGGTGGCCTAAACCCCCTGGGGGTGGTCGCAAGAGCGACCCCAGAGGTGGGGGTGGCTTGTGGCCACCCTTTCAATATTTTTTTTTTTTTTTTTTTTATTTAAATTTATAGATTTATTTTAAAATTAAATTAATAAAAAAAAAATATATTTTTATGAGGTTAAACGGTGTGTTTTGAATTTGACTAACGCTTGTTAAAAATTTTTGACAGTAGGAATTTTATCGTCATTTCCATTGACGCACTGAGTAAATTTTCGAAAAAAAAAACTTAAGAATTTAAAAATGTTAGAGGGTTCATTCAACGACTTATTATTCAAATACCCTTTTTTAACAAAGCATCCTAACCTCCTCCGGTGCATAAGCTTACCCAAGGGCCAAAGCCAAACTGCCAAAGCATAGGCTTCAGTTATCATATGATGGCCAAGATGGCATCAAAATCGTCACAGAGGGGAGAGAGATGAGGTAAATATACAAGAATAGTGAGACAGAGGGAGATGAGGTCAAGCACAAAAACTCAAAAAGCACACCAAAAAACGAGGTGAGAAAGAGAAAGCACACAGAGACGGATTGGGAGAGAGAGAGAGTTTTTAGTGTTTTCTTTAGATAATCTTGCTGTGAACAAGTAGGAATCTTCGAATCTGGGAGTTTTCAATCATTTTCGCCGGGATTTATGGTGGATTTCCGGCGACGAGGGTGTTTTCGCCAAATACGGAAATGGGAGAAGAAACAGCAAACGACGTCGTTTCACCTTAAGGTTTATATTATATTAACCCAAGTGACAAGAGGGAACACTTACCACTACGTACACTGCAATGCTTCTTGTTACACATCACATATTATTTATATATATAATAAAAGTATATATATTTTAAATAAGCGGTTAGCGGTTTTTAAAAATCCACTAACCGCTTTCTGTTACTAACCGCTTTTAAAAGCGGCTAGTGGTTAGTGGTTCTAGATTTTCACCAGGTGCAACTTATATCAATTCCTTTTTTTTTTTTTTGTGAATTTTTATTATCTTTGTGCCATGTAAGTGACAAGTGTTTCTATGGATGTTTTGATACTTTAACACGTATATGTTTTTGTGTTTATATGAGTTATCCTTCGATAAAAAGAAAGAAGGAAAGAAAAGAGATATAGTTGGACTAAATATGTTGAAGGATCTTGCGGGTTGTGCAGTATTTCACCAGTTATCATTAGAATTTAAATATCGAAAAAAATTCACAATTGTTATGCTATTTCTCCTGATAGGACCTCTTGTGCTTTTTGAGGATATATTGAAACTGAGGGGAAGCCTGTTGGAAGTTTCTTCAAATTGGTCTCACCAATGGGTACTCAAGATTTTGTCTTTCCTCCTTCATTACTTGATTATAGCCAATCAATTGTGAGTTGATGCTAATTACGTTTAGATAGTTGTGAGGGGAAACAGGGATTTCTATATATTTTATGTTTCTTGTTTCAGGCTCGCATTCCCTTCCATTGGCTATTGTTTATGGACCACAAGCTACTGTAAGTGAAAAATGGTAGGGAACCAAACAAGAACTCAGAAAAATTTTCAAACTGATGTGACAAGGAGTTTTAATTAAAAAAATACAATTTTCTTTCACTTGTTTGCTACTCACGATCTGTTACGCCAGTTTAAAAATTTGGCATTATCCTATATTTGATTATTTTCTTTTTGGCTGGAAACATTAAAGTGTATGGTTGACACGCAATAAAGTAATCATTTCATGTGATATGATGGATCCCAAGTGCATAACAAATTTACAAATAATAGATGCTAGTTTGGTCATTTTTTTCGAGATTCTAGAACGTAAGACTGAATTGATTCGTGGTTCTTTGAAGTTTAGATTGTCTGCTATCTTTTTGGCAAAGTAGCACCTTCTTCAGCATCTGTGCTTAGTCTTTAAGTGGAAATGCAACAAATGCCTTGAGATTATTCAATTGGGCCAATTAATTCATAGAGCTACTAGCAATATTCTCATACCAATTGACTAGTAATTGGCTCATGGTATCACCCATTAAACATAACAAAGTAAAATAAGCGAAAAACGGAAATACATGATATGGGATTTCTACAATTATACCGCAAGTACTAATGTACTATGTCATACACTACAAGTATTATTTATTTAGTTAAACATTTATTCATTTTCATAAAAATAATAGACTTAAAAAATGCGTATGTTCAGTCAACTAACATATTTGGCGTTTTTATTTAAAGTAGTTGTAAATATTTACTTACCTTATCCGCTCATCCTCAAATTCTGACATCTCGGACACCTATTACTGCGAAACATGGTCCAACATCATACACAACTTCAAGAACCAACTTTATGCATGCAACGCTAAACCGCCATTAAAACCCTAATTACTCATTTTTGGGCACTCCCGAACTTTCGATCTCGATATTGAACGTTTGGTATATGATAGTCGAACATTCGGTCAACAAGGGTCAAACATTTAGTGGGTACCATAATGCATGCAAAACTTTAAAACTCTTTCTTAACACATATCATACTTAAGCCAAAGCTTCTAAAATCAAATAAAACATGTTAAATTACATCAACTTGACAAAACTTGAAAAACAAGAGTAAGCTCTTCATTTTCGCAAAATCATGTTAGTTTTAAAATGGATATATTATAAATGCAATTTTGTCAAATTCAACACTTGTAAAAATCATGGTAAATCATATGAACTAAGCAATATGAAAAACGAGTATGACTTAAGGTTTTACCTTAATGAAGATGGTTGAACCCCAAAACACTTCTTTGTCTCTCTACAATCACATTCTCCCTCTAGATTTGGGGTGGGAGAAGTGCATAGAAGCATAGTGTGGTCTGAAGGGTCGTGAGAGGAAGGTTTATATAGAAGTGGGTAGGTGGATAAAGCTGAATAAGGTGGCTAATAAGTCACATATTTTTTTTTTTTTTTTTTTTTTTCAGGTTCATCGAACATTCAGTGTACTATCTTCAACCGTTTAGTGTACTACTATACTAACGATTCTAGTCATCGAATGTTCGGTGGTCCATAATCGAACGTTTGGAGATAGGGTTTAATATAAAGTTTGGTAGTCCATAGTTGAATCAAATGTTTGATTAGAAAATAAATTAAAATTGATATTTGAATTTTTATAGAAAATGATTTAAGCTATTTTAAAAAGCAGGTGTTTTATAAAAAGTGACTAATGTGGATAAATACATTGCATGAGGATGTATTTGCTCTATTACTATTATGTGAGATATTTATGGTTAAAATATATACAGATTAATCATTCTCAACTGAAAGGGGTAGCCCCTACTCGGCTACCCCTGCCTCTTGATCTTACAAACACCGAACCTATTTATGTCGATGCAAAACAATACCATATATGCGATTCTCAGACGGAGACAATATCGTCCCAATTAAGCTTGATGCTCAGAACAAAATATGGAAAGCCTTCATTAACACTAAGCCTTCATAAGATAACTAGCCAACATGCTGTTCATAACACTAAGCCTTCATTATTATTATGATTATTTTTAGAAGTTTTTCTAGTCAAATATATAGATCCTTATGAGCAAGTATAAGATAACCAAGCCTAGTAGATGGCTTTTTTTTATTGTGACTTGCTGTTCATCAGACAAAAATGAAAACATATACTTGCTTTGTGTTGTTGATGTAATGGTTTTGTTGTTTTTCCTTTGGTTTGTGATTGTTGATATAATGGTTTTGTTGTTGTTGCTGTTGTTGTTGTTTTTTCTTTTTAGTAAACGACTACTTATGCATACATAAGATAACTAGCCATAGACTTCGAAAATATTACTCTGGTTTTATTGGATGAGCCATTCTATGGTCATGATTTTAATATTGTATTTAACAGTGTAAATGATACAATGTAATAAATATGTTGGTCCGTCATGCAAAAAATTTAAATGATGCAGCATTATTTATACAGTTAAATGTAATAATATTAAATCATGATCATGAAAATTGCTCCCCTCTAATTCAAGTGAAATGGAAAGCATCATTGTCCGGTTTAATTAGTGTCAATTAATAAGTTATTATTATATTTTAAGTATGACTTGTACTTGTAGTTCATTTCAACTGTGTGATATCTAATTGACTAATTGAGTAATTGAGCATGGAGTACTTTTACGTACTCATCTTCTATTCTACCCCCATATCACCAAATAACCTTGAAATATGCAAAAACTTTAGGACCTATCTTTCACATCGGTATGAAAGTGAGACCAGAGATAAAGTATTTAAAATTAGGGGGAACTTCACTTACCCCCTATACTTTCGCGCTTTTTGCAGACACCTTTCATTATTCAAAACCTCTCACTTTGATGTATTCAACTTTCGTTTCCTTTCACTTTGTCCCTTTCGTTAGGATTTTCTGTTAAATCTTAACGGAAAGGGTGGAAAATTACAATTGTGCCCTTATTTTTTATTAAAAAATATTTTTTTTTAAAAAAAAATTAGGGATAGAAAGGTCAAAAGCTAACGGTGGTGGGGGAGGGTATTTGAAAGGAAACGAAAGTTTGATACACCAAAGTGAGAGGTTTTGAACAATAAGGGGTGTCTGCAAAAAGCGCGAAAGAATAAGGGGTAAGTGAAGTTTCCCTTAAAATTAATATTGAATATATTATAATTATCATATTCCATCTTTTTGGAACCAAAGAAACCCAATTTTAGCACAAAGAAATTCTCTGGGACCGGACACTTTTGCAACCTGCAACCCAAATCCAAAAAGCCACAAATCATGACAACAGGGTGGGAACGAAGATAAACAGCCGTGACGTGTCATCTCCATATCTTCCCACGTCACCAAGTGCAACGTTTTACTACCAACTTCACCGCACACCATCTTTCTTTGAAAAAAAAAAAAAAAAAATCCTAACTGTCTAGCGTGAGCCCATCTGGGCCTGTGTGTTTTTGGGGTGTCTCGGACTTGTCCCCACTCTCTCAAATACGGTTAACCCGTCCAATCCACCCAGATTCAAGTCCGGCCCAAAACCACCCCCTACAAATCCTCGAAATTCCCTCTCTGTCCTCCCGCATATAAACCTTGTGGAGCTCTCTCATTATTTGATTGTTTGTTAATTATTTTGACTTGGTGTTCAAAATTTTGTCTCAAGCACTGACGCACTTTGAGAGAGAGAGAGAGAGAGAGAGAGAGCAATGGATGGAGGAACACAGTACAACCCGCGCACAGTGGAGGAGGTCTTTAGGGATTTCAAGGGCCGCCGAGCTGGCATGATCAAAGCCCTCACTACTGGTAGCTCTCTCTCTCTCTCTCTCTCTCTCTGTTCGAAAATGTCTTGCTTTTGTGTTTGGTTCCCGAGAAAAGAAAACGGAGGAGATTTTCAAATTCTAGTGTGTTGTGTCGTTTTGAGTGCGTTTCTTGTGCTAGGAACATGCACTTTTTTTTTTTTTGCTTTCTACTGTTTTGTGTAGTGGTATATGAGTTTGGTTCCGTTCTGTGAAGTGCGAAATAGGAAAGAGTTTTTCTTTGTTCGATTTTTTTTTTTTTTGTTGTTTTTTTCTTTTTTCTCTGCTATGCTTTGGTTTTTGGCAATTTATAGTTCTCTGTTTGTTTCCGAGAATTTGAGGAGACGAAGAAAAAATAAATATATTAACTATGCTTTTTTAAAACAAGCTTTCGTTTTTGTTTAGTTTCCAGAAAAGAAAAGAGAATTGCAAAACAAGAGACGAAAGAAAATGTTTGACGTGGTCTTTCCCCCACTTTGTTTCTTCAGTTGTTGTTTTGGCATACGAAAAAAATGTTTATATGTTTTGACGATTCAATAACATGTGTTACTAAATTTTGGGTTTTGTTTATTGTAGTTTTATAAATTTATGTGAAAAATGAGGTTTACACAAACCATGGACAGGTTTTGTATTTGCGGGACTCGAGAAATGGAAAAATTGGTAGAAGAAACATCGAGTTTCTTTCATTGTCCTACATTTTCTAGGCAACCAAACATTTCATGAAAATGCATGATTATATATTGTACGTATGCATGTCTCCAATCAGTTGGGATATATTTTGTTTTCTAAGAAACTGTGGAAGAAAATAATGAAATTCTGAATTTGAAACTTTACAAAATGACATAAGCCATGCCTTACAGTTATTTCTAATGTACTTTTTAGGAGGGGGTCATAAATGATGAAATTCTCAGTTAATTATTTCTATCTCTTTTTCTTCACCAAGTTCTACAAACAAGACAGGGAATTGCCATTTATACTTTTTCTTACTTTTGGAAAACCATAGGATCTTCTGTTGTTTGAAATATGGGTTTTGGAAGTATTGAATTTTTATGTGTTTTCATTTTGTTGTTGCAGATGTTGAAGAATTCTATCAGCAGTGTGATCCAGGTTTGCTATTCTGCTTGTTTTAAATTTTGCTAGACTTCTTATACCTATTTGGAGCTGTACGCGCTTGTATCCTTTGTAGCATGTAAAAATCATCTTCAAGGTGAAGCCAATGCTTCTCTTAAATAGAGGCCCTGAAGTTGTCCAAATACTGTAATTTTGTCACTCAGGATTATAACTTTAGTTAATATTTAGAAAGAATTGGAATTGCTATGCTGACATATCAATTCTCTCTGCCTCTCTGTTTCTCTCTCTCTCTCTCTCTCCCCTTCTCCTGTTCGCATGGGCCCTTTTCTGTTGTGACTAAGAGTTTATGTGTCGTTGCTTGTCAATGGTTACAATACATGGGCATCTGGAGAATAGTTTTTTTTTTGGCCTTGTACATGTGTGGAACATAAAAGTCACATCCACCCATGTAGTACTTGTTTACCATATATATTCAAATGGTGGTGCTAACAACAGCAATTTTGTGAAATACATTGCTGGTATTGTAGATATTTTTCACATATTTGAGATACAGTTTTTTTTGGAAAAATCATTACGTGTGAGTGTTCAGAAAATTGGCTTATACCATGCGTAGTTTGTCAAAATAGATAATATGGTGGTTACTGTATACTTGATACTTCCTTTTTCCTTTTGACTATTTTGACTTGATTTGCGTGTTGAACTGCGTACCATAGTGGTATATCATAGTCACTGCATGTATGCTCTTTTGGTTGTGTGAGTCTGATATTATCTTTTGTAAAAATGTGTCCGAGAGTATTAGGTGGATTGTGATTGAAGCTTCAGAGGTTCAAATGGTTATTGGAATAGAGAGGTTTTTAGTACCACTTGCTCAATCATGTCTGGTTAATGTATAAAGAAGGGGTACTCTGAGGTCAAGCTTAAAAAAGGGCCTCATATAAGTTAATAGAAGTTCATTGTTGTTTTATAAATTTGGTTTGTGGTTTTGGCATTTATGGAATACCTTTTCAGTGATGTATGATATGGTCACTTGTACAATTTCATTTTCCATAAGATCAACTTGTGCGCTTGTTAGTTTAGTGTCACAGAACTCATAATTTTGTGTGAACATCTTTTCTTATTTGTAATATAACTTGGTGTTTCCAATTTTATTGACAGTTTTTGTTTGACAACATGTATTCCTTATTTAATGCGAAGAATGGTTTTTGCTCTTGCGCTTTCTATCCCCATTTAATTTTCATTTTTTCTTTTTGCTTGTTATTTCCAATTCATAGCTATTTTATTAAATTTGTTTCAGCTAGTCCTTTATGTGTTATTTTTTACCTACAGAGAAGGAGAATCTATGCTTGTATGGCTTTCCTAGTGAGCAATGGGAAGTCAATTTACCTGCCGAAGAAGTGCCTCCCGAGCTCCCAGAGCCTGCACTGGGAATTAACTTTGCGAGAGATGGCATGCAAGAAAAGGATTGGTTATCTTTGGTTGCTGTCCACAGCGATGCGTGGCTGCTTTCTGTTGCCTTCTATTTTGGTGCCAGATTTGGATTTGATAAGGCTGATAGGTAACTTTTACTCGATTGTCCAAATTCCCTCTTCAGTTTGTTGACTTAGCAAACAATATCAGTGTTAAAACATTAATGAGGATAATGGAGAGTCATAATCCTCTGCCCCTCCTGAATTCTTGTCTGATACTGCAATTTTGTCAGTAAACTTGATAGATTTGGCTATACTCTTTCTAGTTTTGATTATAGATATTGTCATTTATATGTATTTTGCTTTGTTTGAGTGTTGTGATGTTGTAATAGGTCCTTCCCTACTACTAACATTATTGTAAACTTTAGGCAAGTTAGCCTAATTGGCTGACTCAGTGATTAAAGCAGAGAAAGTCGAACATCTAGGCACCTTAGGGCCCTTTTAGAAAAGTTTCAAAAATTGTTTTGGTTTTGTGTCTTGAAAAGTATTTTCAAAAAAGTGGAAATTAAAAAGTATTGTCTTTGGGAGCCATATCTAAAAATAGGGTTTGGTTTAATTCTGAAAATAATTTTTCAAAGCATAGAAAACAATGAAAAAAGAAAAGGAAAGAAAAAAGAAACTTTGAGCCTACTAGAGGCTGGCCTTTAGACGAGGGATGGTGACTGCCACCCCTTCACCAAAGGGGGGAGGTGGGTCTCTTCTGTCTAGTGTCTCCTTCTGCGAGGGGCACAGAGGGAGATGGGTCTGCCCCTCCCACTCCCCCCCCTCTTCCCTTTATGTTGGAATGGAGATCCACCCATAGAGAGGGGTCATGGGGTGGAGAACCACCCCTTCCATGCTTCTCTCAAAGGCGCTTGGGGTAGGTTTCTCTTTTTCCCCTTTCCTAAGGGAGAAGGGGTGGGTCTCGACCCCCAATCACCCCACTCCAGTGTCTACCTGTGTAGGGGGTGGAGTTCCACCCTCTCTACTCTGCAGGGGTGGATCTTCACCACTGCAAAGGGTGACAAGATTGTAGAGCTAAGCCCCCGTTTCCCTTTACAATGGTGAGGTGGTTGGAGATCAACCCTCACAAAGGGCGGCAAATATTTTCACTTCTTTTTAGAAATCGAGCACGTGTTTTCTAAATATTCTCATCTGGAGAAGAAATTTTCTAAAAGTGTTGTGTATTATGTTTTCTAAAAAGTGTTTTGTGTTTTGTTTTGAAAAGAGTGTTAGTGGTGGGGGGCCACTACTGAAAACTTAATTGGATAACTATTGTCTAAAAATTGTTTTTCAGTTGGTTTGCAAAATTTTACAAAATAGGGCTTTAATTTTTGGCTTAACATGGGAATCATAGTCATGATATTGGATAGATTGATGTCATTATTGCAACACCCCTTGTGTCGCAGTTCATTTGAAGCTTTCTAATGGTTCCATTCAGTGGAACATAAGCTTTATTAGAACGGCTCACGATTGAGAGGTGGATGTCTTGGCTTGGTTCTTCGTTTTGTTGTACTCCTTTAGAGTGAGAAGGGAAGGTGACGACAAGCTTTGGCGGGCCCCTTCAAACAAAGGGGTGTTCGATGTTAGCTCCTTTTATAGTGTCCTTGTCTAGAATGATGGCATTCCTTTTCTTTGGAAGAGTATTTGGCAGACCAATGTTCATTTTAGAGGATTTTTTGGCTCGGTCGACAGCCTTAAGGAAGATCCTTACCATGGACAACCTTCGGAAGCGGCATGTCATTGTGGTTGATAGGGGTTGCATGTACAAGAGAAATGGGGAGTCCGTGGATCATCTTCTTACTTATTGTGAGGTTGCTTGTGTCTTATGGAATGCCTTTTCCAATCGCTTTGGGATGATGTCCTGGGTTATGCCTAGTTTGTTGGTTGATTTGTTTGCTATTTGGTGGACTGGTGGTAGAACTCCAAGTGTTGTCGTGTGGGAGATGGTGC
The DNA here is from genome assembly GCF_965113065.1 of Corylus avellana. NCBI lineage: Eukaryota > Viridiplantae > Streptophyta > Magnoliopsida > Fagales > Betulaceae > Corylus > Corylus avellana. Next base: position 9,619,518 of record NC_142495.1, on the reverse strand, counting down.
CCTCTTGCCGTTTGTGGTGCCTTTGGAGAAAAATAAATAATCGGCACTTCGAGGATTGCAAGAAGACATTGGAGGAGCTTAAGTCATTTTTTTTATTCTCTTTATACTTGGACAATTGTGTTTGTAGCTCCTTTGGTGATTAGTTTTAATGATTTTTCTTATTTGGTTTTCTCCTTCTAGATAGGCATTTCTCTTGTTTACTTTTTGTGTACTAGGGCTTTTAATGATATTTCTATTACTTACCAAAAACAATATTGATTATGCTTTCGGTAGTTGTAAAACCAGATTTGATCCCTCTAATTAGATTGAATAATGTGCTGTCATGTAGCATATGTTGACCACTTGCATTTGATTTTTATATCTGGTCAATAAGGTTGAACTTTTCCTCTTAGTTGCAGGTGCTTTATAGAAGAGTTGCAATGCCTTGTGTGTTGCGTTATGGAAAAGCACATGCTCAGTACTTCTCAACTAATACCTCTTCACTTAGTCTAAATTGTCATTGCTTGATGCCCAATAAGCAACTTTCATTTACCAATAGTAAAAACCACTTGTATGGTGATATGTAATATATTAATCATGTGGTCCCTGCTGGGAGCAAAGTATTTTACTTTAACTGGGTCCAGCTGCCGTTTTGTAGAAATGAATAGATCCAGCTGTATCCACAGTGGTTGAAGCATGAAAATGAAGCCAATGCTGGATGTTTATTCTAGATTTGAATTAGTGATGCTTCTGATATTTGTAATTTGTAAGTTATTGTGCAACTAATTTTCTATGAGATGCCATGCCACTGTCCTTTTACTTGTGGTGCAGGAAGCGACTCTTTAATATGATGAATGATCTTCCAACAATTTTTGAAGTTGTGACTGGTACTGCCAAGAAACAAGTAAAGGAGAAGTCATCTGTATCAAATCATGGTAGCAGCAAATCCAAGTCGAACTCCAAATCGGTAAAAGGACTTCCTCTATAAATCCTATTACTTGCTTAAGAAAATTACAATGGATATGTGGACAGTGGGTATTATGTTGGTATGGTCTTTTGAGGGAAGGTCACTAGAACTGTACTATTCACTGGGAGGCCTTTACTAATAAATTGTGACTTTGTTTCCATTTATTGTCTAACAACTATAGTCATTTTGGTCTAATAATTTAATAGTGAAAAAAACAAGTTGTATTGTGGCACTTTTAAAATGGAATTGCCGACTAACTGGTAGAGTTTAGTGTAGTTGATCAGAGAAAGAGTTTCACCATGTCTTATGAACCGATGGACTCTGTTTTCTTTTCGGTGAAATTTCTTATTCATTACAAGAGAGCATGATTTGGAAGTGACACTGGCATTGTTGGACAAGTCCCCCCCCCCCCCCCCCCCCCCCCCCCTCTCTCTCCTCATAATAATAATAATAATAATAAAGAAAAAAAGAAAGCAATGATTAAAAGATGAATGTTGATGTAGGTGTCATTGGCATATAACAAACTACCTCTCTGTTTATGTTTTAGTCATGGTGAATTATTGGGTTGTTATGGTTCATGTTCCAAAATTGCACCCATGGGGAGCTATTACTAACATTCTTGCATTTCTTGGCATCATTATTTAGATTTGCCTGATAGTTGTAATCAAGCAGTGTCTTAGAGTTTGCATTCACTGGTGCTTTCTAGATTTATGCATCTAGGAAAAGTTCATACTTTGGCTTCGAAGGTTATGTTTATCTACTGGCTATGGTGAATCTACCATCCTTGTTTCTCTTTATAAGGTTTTTTTTTTTTTTTTTGGTTTGTTGGGCAACAAAGCAGCGGCCATCAGAACCTCCGGGGAAATATTCGAAAGCTTCACAGGCAAAGGACGAAGATGAGGTCTTGGACGAGGAAGACGAAGATGAGCACGGAGAGACCTTGTGTGGAGCCTGTGGAGAGAACTACGCATCAGACGAATTTTGGATTTGCTGTGACATCTGCGAGAAGTGGTTCCATGGCAAGTGTGTGAAGATTACTCCTGCTAGGGCTGAGCATATTAAGCAGTACAAGTGCCCATCATGCAGCAACAAGAGAGCTCGCCCTTGACATCGCCCAAGGGATGCGATCTCTCTCCCTTTCTACTCATCTCTTGGTGGACTCTGCTAACTGCTTTGTCTGATCAATCTGTCTCTTTGTTTAGTTTTAGTTCTCTAAAATAGAAAATTAATGCAACTTGTGAATGTGTACTCTTGTTTAGTAGATCTCATTTTTCGATATAATGCTATCTAGTTGTAGTTTGGATGTTCGCCTGTTTAGTTTGATCCATCCTGTCTAATTTAAGAAATATCTCTCTATTTATGAATGTGTAAGACTTGTTTTCCTCCTGCTTGGTCTTAAGATTGATGTTGACTTTGTTTGATTCTGTAATGGCTCTCCCATGAACACATGCACGTCAGTCTCAAGATTTCTCATTTGCATAAATTGTAATACATCTTCAACATCTGACTTTCAGGGCTTGAAGGAAAGCACTCTTATCGTTTGCTTGTAAAATGCCGCAAGAGTGCACTGTTGGCATCAATTAGGTGAGGAATATCTGTGTTCTGTTGTTTGATTTTCCATTGTTAATTGTACTGACTTCATCTTATGTAAACCTATGCTAGGGGATAATTTTGCCCCATTAAACGATATGGGAAATGAATAATGCTATACACACTCCCATTCTTTTAACTCCCACTCTTATGTGGCTCTCACTCTCACTATTAGATCAAAACTTAATAATAATTTATCACAAATCCAATGGTGAGAGTGGGTGCCACCTAAGGCTGTATGAGAGTGGGAGTGGGAGTGTGTTTAGCATTACTCATGGAAAATTAGCTGGAATTATAGGCTTATAGCTTGTGGATCAGAATATAAGCAGATTGGGCCCCTGTGAGGTGATTGTAGAAGGGACTAAGCTTGGATATTGAGCGCCAGATTATGGGTTTGGTTGATGCTTACCCCTACGAGTTCTGCAAAGTTAAGGCTTAAGATAGTAGAAGCCTGGAAGATGATGTTGGCCCTCGATTTTTTTTTTCCCCTCAAAAAAGTTAAAAATTGTGAATTAGGTGGAAGCAGATAAAAGATACAAAAAAATCTTTAAACAATTATATTCAGAAAATCTCGAACAAAATTATTGAAATAAAAAAAAAAACTGACGGACCACGCGTAAGCTGAATAGCAACGGAACAGCTTGGAGTCTTGTTGGCATCAAGTAATCAGAACTTAGATAAATGGCAACATGCAAATGCTCGGTCGGATGAGTCACGAGAAGCAACTTACAAGCAACAGGCACGCGCATATCCTCTTTGGTGAAAATACGACAATTCACATCAAGAGTAAACAATTCAATAAAGAGGGTTCGTACTTTAGATAAATATTGAGTTTGGTGGCCTATAAATAATAATAATAATAAAAAAAAAAAAAAAAGGAGTTTGGTGAAATATGAAAAGATACTAAATTAAGGGCCACAACTCGGAAATGCACTAGAGATTCTGTTGTGATACAAGTGATTCCAGGCTTTTGGCCGTCAGATTAGCAATTCCCATAAATAACGTTATAATATACGTTAATTATATATTATTAAGAATCTGTAGAGAGTGCCCAGACATATAAAAGATTTCCAAATCAATCCTCTTTAAATATTTCCCAAACAACGATATGGTTCTCCACGGTCGCACTATATATTATTTCTAATAGATTCTCCCACGTCCCACATGGCCGCATCTATCCAAAAAGCAGGTATTCCCCACCATTTAATTAAAGTTATCCACAACTATCCACACCCAACCAGAAATACCTAAGCTTTCTTCCCACTAGCTAGCATGTGCCCCTTAATCAATAAACCCACGAAAAGGAAAAGATTGATGTGAAGTGGCTAACACTCTTATCCAATAACATTATGCTTGCAAAAGAAAGACCTCCACTACAGTCCAAGGGTTCATTTTCTCCCAAAACTTAAATCTCATTCAATCTTCATCATTAAGGAACCTTTTTTTGAAGAGCATCATTAAGGAATCTTGAAAATTCTAAACTGCTCCCAAATGGAAGCTTATGAAGATGAACCAAATGTTTGGAATCATGTTAAATCCATAATTATGCTCTTGCGATTTGCATTATATATATAACATCATATTGAGATAACATACACAAGGTGTAGTGGAGCAAAGAAATTATTTCATATATATATATAAAAGACCTGCCACAACTTTACACTGATTAACCAACCAGTCAGGCCTCTACCCTCAAGGGGGGAAAAGACGAGAAAGAACCGAAACAAGTAGGAGAAAAAAACAGGATTTAGACAAAAGATCAAAGTAAAAAAAAGAAAAGCCTCTTCTATTTTTCTTCTTTTTATGTTTTTTTCATTGTCCCTATGTGGTTCATCAAGTCAAAGCCTCTCGATTCTTCGTCGACATCCGCTTCAGAAACTCATAGGTAGTGATCATTGTTGTTGCAGACATCGACATTGAAGCCCACCGAGGCCCCAATCCTCTGTAACAAGCCATCCAACCGCCTTCCCTGACCAAATTCCTAACCGTCTGTGCAACGGTCGGCCCTCCTCGACGGCCATTCTCTTCCCCATCCAAAACTTGTAACCTGGTCTTGATTGTATCAAGTGGCATTGTAATCAAAGCCGACATACCACCCGCCATGGCTGCACTTGCTCCCTGAACTGCCATTACCGTTTTCGAATCCGGGCGGAAAGCGTTCAATCCATTCTCATCCTCGTGTTTCTTGCAAAAGTAACACCCAAATCCGCTCCAAACCACCCTTTGCGCAACAGAGTAAGACGCCCACCACACAGCATTCGACGGCGCATACGTCAAAATCGATATCCCAAACCCCCTGTACAACCCCCTCGGCCCATCCGTACTCAAAATCTTCCTAAATGCATCGATCCCATTAACATATTTACATGCTGATGCACTCGAATTACCATGACAAGCAACACCACCTTGAACCATCAGTCTTTGGCTAACCACATCAATGGGGGTCCAAACAAGCTGTGCAGCCATTGCTGCACTCAACCCTGCAGCTGCATTGGCAATTGTTGCCGCTGTCGGCTCTGAAAACCCTAATCCAACTGTGGCTGTTCCCACATTACTCTTCGTAACCTCTAGCGCTCCCATATAGAGCGCCCGGGCAGGGATTGTGCCCGTCAGAGAAGTCCCAAACCCTCTATACAATGCCCGTAACCCTTCGTTCTTTACAATTGAAAACGCAGTCTTGATACAAGAAACTTGGGTTAGAGCTACTTGTTGCCTAGTTTTCAATAAAACAACCGGATAAAGCACCGCCGATACACCCGAAAAGAGGGCGGCGCCGAGGAAGAAAAACTTCGATTTGTCAAGCATTTCCCAATCGATATCGGCCGGGATATGAATCTCTTGCCCCGACGATTCTTCCTCGGCCGCACTCAAATTCATCTTCGCCACTTTTAAATTCCCCCCTCCCCACAAAATTAGTCCAATTCAGCCCTAATTCGATTCTAACTGTACAAACTAATAGAACAAAAAAAAAAAAAAAAACCCAACCCTAACTATACGAACTGTACAAGTGCAAAACCGTGAGATATGATACAAATTCGATAAAAGTTCGGAGTCACAGAGATTCAAGTTAGCGAGTTAGGGGGTTCTTTTTCCTCTTGTGGAACCAGGTCTTGGATCGTACACGAACCAAAGCGAACTGATCTAACATTTCTTGATATAGAAACTAAATTTATCAGAGAACCTTACCGGAGAGTCGAGCATCGGATGCCGGAGAAGCTCCCCGGAAGTTCGGATCTCACCGGAGAAAAACTAGGGTTCCGATTCGGATCAAAGACACATATACATGCAGTATATGCACGTATATATAAGAGATAGAGAGAGAGAGAGAGAGAGAGAGGGAGAAAGCTTGGCGTCCGTACACTAAGAGAGAGAGCGAGAGAGAGCGAGAGAGAGAGGTGGGTAACCGGAGATCAGAGGTTTTTTAGGTAAAAATGGAGTGGGAAAGAGAGGAGAAATGGAGAGGAAGGGAGGGGTTGTAGGGGATGAGTGGAAAACGGACACGTGTAGGTGATGGATTTGGGGCGATCTCTTTTGTCTTTTGTAGGGTAGTAATGGGCGGGTTGTCCGAGCCAGTGAGTGACGTGTAAACCCTATCCATGACTGGCCGGGATCGGGTTGGCTGTGGCCGTGTACAGACCATACTCTCGTAGAACCTACGCAATGAAATTAAGGAAATTATATGAAAAATATATGGGAAGTTTCAACTTGATTATGTAATAGTCCTAATTTATTATAGAAATCATTTTTTTAAAATATTGGAAGAGTTTATATATTAAAAGACATAAATAACCTCTATTAATTTAATCATTTATTCATTCTTTAGCATATTAAGTGCATCATTCAATAAAAAAAATACAAAATCAATCCCTATGTTTTACTTAATTTGTAATTAACTTGTCTCTGAGATATGCCAAAAAAATAATTTATTCTTTATAGCCAAATTTTGTTCACTGCTTTAATAGATTCTGATAGCATGAAACGTAAAAGCTAATAAAATTGTGACGGATGTCCTATTTAAATAAGTATCACACTAATGTAATTTGTTAAATTAATAGATGAAAGTTGACCGTAAAAAGTAAATCATTTATTTATTTTTGGCCTATCTTATGGATCTCCTAGTTTATTTGAATACAATTGTAAATCATGGAAACAAAAAGGACTCACTATTTAATAGAATGTGGTAGATAGCCAAGTGCCGGCAAGTGAACGTTTCATCAACTTTTTTTTAAGGATTGAAAAAAATAATAATAATTTCAGAGGAGATTTGAAGTAAATTAGGGAGCTTTTTATCACATTCCATAATTGCATTTTGAGGTAACAGTGGATTTTGGATGAATCGGATCCTCAGAAACTGGGAAAATAGATGACGGCAGGAAACCAGATAGCCTCTATTAATTAGTTAGATCATGCGGGAAGTCCGTACGATGATAGCCTGCAGACCGCAGAGATGAAAGCGACTACTGTATTCTGGTAACCGACATGCGTAAAAGTTGGTGATTCTTCTGAAGTTGTTAACAATTTACCCCTATATATATATATATATATATATATTAAATTCACAAAATCAACCTCTTTTTTTTTTTTTTTTTTTTTTTGATAAATGTAAAATTGGTTTATGTGGTTGATCTAATTTATAAATCACTCTATGTGGGTTTAAAAATAATTTATAGGTCCCTAGGGTAACCCAAAATAACATTTTACTCCCCGAACTCATTTTTCGTTAAATGACTTAACAAAAACCGTTTCATTGATACCTCTCACCCAATAAAAATAAGACACGTGTTTTTTTATTTATGCTTTAAAAAAATGACAAATAAGCTTTTTCACGTTATTTTGAGGCTCCAGCACACACTCCACGTCAAATTAAATAAACCTACCATCTCTATTCCCTATGTGCCGCCGTTGTCTTCATTTTCCCCACCGATTCACTATCTATATCGTCGTCTTCATCTTCTCCATCGATTCTTGCGTCCATCTTTAGGTAAGCTGTTGGGTTTCGTAGCACGACTGAAATTGCCGCCAGAAAATCACCGGAAACGTCACGACAGTAACTAAGCCACCTTGCTTTGGAGTTTTTTTACTTCCGCTTTTAAGATTTTGGCCATCTTCGATCTGTGAGTTACTTTGAGATTTTCGCACATCTACGTTTTTTGAGTAGTGTGTTTTTGGACAGTCTTTCTATGAAAATTCAAATTTGTTTTTGGGCATTAAAGCATCTTCAAAAATTGTGTTGTTTACTGGTAGACACAATGATGAATATCAGATATCATTTTGGGGTAACATCAGGCACAAAGTATAAATGGTAGATACCACAAAAGAGTGTCTTAGGAAAGGAATAAATAAAGGAGGAAAAAATTGGGTGATGGCTAGTAGTCAATTTTTTGCTTTTGTTTTTTTGTGGATTTTCAACTCTGAGAATTAGACATGAAGACAACGGCATGGACAGTGAATCGGTGGGGAAGATGAAAACGACGGTGGCACAGGGGGATATAGAGGGATTAAGTTTATTTAATTTGACATGAAGTGTGTGCTGAAGCCTCAAAATGACGTGGAAAAACTTATTTGTCATTTTTTAAAAGCATAAATAAAAGAGAACACGTGTCTTATTTTTATTGAGTGCGAGGTGACAATGAAACGGTTTCTGTTAAGTCATTTAACGGAAAATGAGTTCAGGGAGTAAAATGTTATTTTAACCTACCCTATGGACCTATAAATTATTTTCTAAACCACATTGAGTTATTTGTAAATTAGGCCAGCCACATGGACAAATTTTGCATTTATCCCTTTTTTTTTTTTTTTTTTTTGTGTGTTAAACACCAGATTTTTTTTCTTCGCAATTGACTCATTCTCTTGGGCAAAAAGGCAAAATTAATATGAAGTCATTCTATTTTAAAAATATTACGGCTTAAAAAAAATTAAAACAAAACTGGCCCAAATTTGTTTCCAAATCGTTTAAAATAAGTCATAATAGAACTCAAAAAAGACCCATGAGATTGATATGTGGATAACGGATAATAACCGCATTAACTGCGAGATGCAGTTAGTAGAAACATGATACAGATGTGGATGCAGATATCTAAAAGTGATACCTGCAATTTGAGGATACAGGTGTGGATATTGCAAATAACCGCATTCGCATCCAAATGTATACCCCTAACCGGTAGAATGAGGTTAAAAAAAAAAAAAAAAAAAGAGTAAGAGAAATGCCATATTCACTACTAATCTCATACTTTCTTACGTGGCAATGAAAATTATCATTTGGATTCAAAATTTAATAATGATCTGATCCAATGGTGATTTTTACTGCCACGTCAGAGAGCGTGAAAATTAGAGTATGTGTAACATTTTTCATAAAAAAAATTTAATATGAAAAATACTAAATACTACACCCACATCTCACTCCCATCCTATTGGGCTAATGTGACAATGTTTATCAACTCTTAGATTTGTTTTTTGGGAAAATATATTATAAGTCCCTAAGTCAACGTGCCGAAATTAAAAACTCCCTAGTTTTTTTTTTCGACAATTTACTCACTGGGTCAATTGAAATTACAATAAAATTCCTATCGTCAAAATTTTTTAACAGCTGTTAAAGCCACTTAAAAGGCATCGTTTTACTTAATTAAAATATTAATTTTTTTTATTAAATTAATTAAAAAAATTAAATCTAAAAAAAAAATTGAAGGGTCGCCAGTGCCACCACTAGCCACCCCCAACCCCTATGTGGTGGTCGTGGGCCACCCCAAACCACCCAAGGGTGGCTCGAGCCACCCCTTGGGTGGTTTGGGGTGGCTCCCAGCCACCCTTAACCACCTGGGGGTGGCCGCAAGCCACCCCAGGGGTGGCTTGCGGCCACCCAATAAGGGTTGGGGGGTGGCAACGTCACCCTTGGCCACCCTTCATTTTTTTATTTATAATTTTTAGATTTAATTTTTTTTTTAAGTTAAATTAATAAAAAAATTAATATTTTAATAAGTTAAAACGGTGCGTTTTGAGTGGCCCTAATGACTGTAAAAAACGGTAGGAATTTTATTGTCATTTCAATTGACATAGAGAGTAAATTGTTGAGAAAAAAAACCTAGGGAGTTTTTAATTTTGGCACCTTGACTTAGAGACCTATGATATATTTTCCTATGTGTTTTTTCAATGGCTTATCCCAGAGTTGGTGAACATAGTCACATCAACTCCATGAAATAAGGGTAGAATAAGAGTGTAATATATAATATTGCTCATTTGATATAGTAATATTAAAAAAGAATAATGCTAAAAACCACACTTTTATTCTGCTACTATCTCACTATGTTGATGTGACAATGTCAATATACCTAAAAAAATAATAGGACAATGAATTAGTAGAATAAAAATATAGTTTCTAAAATTACTCTATTTAATATATATATATATATATATATATAATGTTATTAAAATGGTATAATTTTTTCTTAAAAAATTAATTTTAAAGCGCAAAAAAAGAAAAGAAAAGAAAAGTCACTTGTGAGAATACCCATCAAAATACGAGTCTCTCTCTCTCTCTCTCTGTCTCTCTCTGTCTCTGTCGTTCATTTCTTTGACAAGTCTGGTATGATCGGACGGTGATTGAATGATCTGAAACGGGTGACTGGGAGGGTTGGTGAAGAAGAACCGAAGCTTATGAAAAAAGCCATGGAGGTTGAGAGGAGAATCCAAAGCGCGTGGGTTGCAACCATACACCACGGCCAGATTTTGCACCAGTTAGATTCCATTTTTCTCAACTGTTTTCTCCTGTCTTCAACTTCTCGCAGTTGGGTTTTCTGGGGGGGTGTGATTGCAAATTTTTTAAATTGTGATACACTAAATTGAAATTTTTTAATCTTTGAAGAGTGATTTGCAAAAGCAATAGAAAGATAAGCTTTTTATCACTGGACAATAAGTCCATGTACAACAATAATTGTACTTTTCTTAAACAAGTCAATAAAAATAATAATTGTAGAATATTATAATTCATTTACAGAAAAAAAGTAAGAAAATTACAAAGTCCACGTCAGAATGAAATAAAAGATAAAGTGGCAACAAAAATTCACTTGGTATCATGTAGTCAACACATGGTTATGATAAGCTTCAACACAACTCAGAGAAAAAAGGTTTCTTAAAACAAAACAATAAAGTAATTTTAAAAATATGACCATTAGAAAAAGACAAATTTCTTTAACATTCATATTTTTAAATATTTATCTTTTCTTAACAGTAATTTTTGAATATTTATCCTACCATAACGGTCATATTTTTTAAAATTACTTATTTACTTCGGTTACACCTTCCTCATCCCTATTGATGTAATGAGAAAGCCATGAGAATCTCATTAGTCAATTTAAACTTTCAAAGTTATCCTTATAATATACAGTTTTGGGCTAAATATTGTTGCTTATAGTCTTGACATCATCGTGATATGTATCATAAATGAGTAATACTACATATTTAACTTTCATCATATTTTCATCTCACTGAGCTGATAGGCACTACTACATCAGCTCAGTAGGATGTGAATGAAAAAAGAATTGAGTATTTAGAATTACTCCTTAGTGACAAAGCCCAATCTATAACGAGAAATGCTAGGGTTTCCAAATTCTGATTTGGGAGCTAATTTCGTTGTGTCAAAGTTACCATTGCAGCAGCAACTTGGTGGGTTAAATCCAAAATTACAAATAATAATAATTAAAATAAGAAATTTGCCATCTTAATGTCGATATATTTCTAAACAGTACTATTAGAAATGAATGTTGTATGCCATGATTTTGGAGGGAAAGTCAAGGGCACTTTATAAAAAGAATAAACACTACTTAATCCGCCGCATAATTACATCGAGCTCACCCTGTTCTTTGGTAAGGACACTTCAAATTCACCCAAAAAAAGGAAGGAAAGATTGCTTGAACACCAAAATAATAGCCAAGCAACTCGACATTATAAGTGACCTATATGTATATACATATGACAAAATTACAAGCAACTGCACATGGCATTATATTCAATTGGATTAGGAGGTGCCATCAATATCTTTCTGGCTTCGAACCCTCCATTATGCCGGATCAAGAATTTCAGTAAAGTAGCACATATTGCAAGTAAAACCATGTGAGACATGAGCTCTTCCATCCAACAAACTTAGTCCCTCCAGTACTGCATAACCTCAAACCACTGTCTCAGTAAGTCAGAAAGGGTCCTTGGAAGTGCTTCAATATTCTTTAGTACGATGTAGTATGGGAAGGGAAAAGAATCCATATAATTCGAAAACTTAACGTTGGTACCCTCGAAAGATGCTTCCTTGAATTCCGTGATTGAATCTTCTCCTGGTTGTGGTCTATCAAGAATCAGAAATGCAACCATACGCTTTCTACTCAAGGCATCTCTAACACAGCGCTTCAAGTTTTCCTTCTTCTCATGGAACCGGCCATCTGCAATTATCAAAACAAGCTGCTGTAATGGGTTCTGTCCAGACGGGAGTCGTGCTTTTCCAACAGCTACATCTAGCATGTTATTCAAATACTTCAACAGATCGACAACTGGTTCATCTACGATGGTATTCTCTTGCTTGAATGTCAAGCTAGAGATCATCTTGATCCCAGCCTCTCCAGAAAATGGTTGATCAAAATCATGCAGTAACCTTATGTTCCCCTTTTTTCCAAAGCTTGCAACAGCCAAGTTTCCCACTTCCAGTTGAGACATGGCACGACATACTGTCACCAAAGCTTCAATAGCAACATCACCACAGCGACTCTCAGACATGCTACGGGAATCATCCACAGCAATAACAACTTGGTAATCACGTTTGTTAGGTCGGGTTCGCCTCAGCCATATTTTATCTTTCCGGTAATGACTCGCTATGTAAGGAATTACCTTCTTCATGTTAATCCGCTTCCCAGTTTTATAATCACCTTGGAGCTTGCTGGCGAGAGTGGGCTCCATAACAAGACGCAATTGTTCAGCCAATTCCTGGGAGAATCTTGTTGTCAGCAGTTCATATCTTCTCCATAGAACAGTAGCATTATTTTTCACATCGTTGGAAACTTCCCCAGGATCTTGGGCCTTTCCGAACTCATCTTCAGCTACAGAGAGTTTACTGAACTGATGTATACCTTCACTTAAGAAAGACTTCTTCACAGAGACCAAACTCTCGGATAGGCTTTCAGGATTACCATCATCATGACTTTGAGCTTCTTCAGATCCCTCATTAGGTAACTTCTCCAAATCTGAGATATGCATAAGTTCTTCAATCTTATTTTTGTGGATTGAGGCATAGCTCCTGAGAGGCGGCGCTTCAGAATTTTGCTTCTCAATCTCCATATCAGCCAGGTCGTTTTTATGCGCTGAGAGACTATCTCCATCTGGCTTATTGCCACTGACATTTCTGTCAACCTGCTCAGATGTTGCAGGTCCCAAGGCCTGAGCCGTTCCTTTTTCAAACTCAGATACATAGCCATATTCATCTGCATTCTCATCCTCAATCTCACCCAGCGCCTCTGTATTATCGGCCTGAAGATCAACAGACACTTTGACTCTTTCTTTCCACTCCTCTAATGCGTCTCCAACATTCCGATAAGGGTTTGGTTGGGTTTTCTGAGTAGATGAAGATTCATGTTGAGGCAACTGACTTTTTGATTGATCATCAGTAAATCTCCCACTATTTGACAAGTCGGCCACAGAAAAATCCACTTCAGTGGTATTATTGGAAGGCAGGCCTCTCAAAGGAGCAAGGTCATTCTGAGCATCATTGCCGCTGGACCAGTTCGATTCTGGTGCTATATTTCTTATATCCAATGTCTGAGAGTCACCCTTTGGTTGTGTTGCAGATTGTGCGTTGGGCACATGATCAGTAACAAAGTCAGAACTTCCTGGCTTGAATGCATTGTTACTTGGTTCAGTTAAAGTCATCTCAACATTCTCTTCGTGATCCCCCCCAAGATCCTTTTCAGGATCTCCATCCATTTGTTCTGTCTCAGCCTCTCCAATAGTTTCATCCGTTGGATATGTGTTTTCTTCCTCATGTTTTCCCTTCTCATCAGATTCCTTATTTTCTGAAGGATCTGCTTCTTCCACAGAATCTGCACCCTTTTGTTCATCCATTTCGATATCTTCATCTGGACTCTGATTCAGCTCATCAAGCTTTAACCCTGTAGGATCAGCAAAAGCTTCTTCTTTCTCCAGCTTCATGTCTTCTGTGTTGTCTCTGTCACCAAGGTTGTCCTCACTTCCAACCTCATCATCTTGTTTATCAATTTCATCAGAATCAAGCTGTCCAGCTTCATCAGAATTAAGCTCTCCAGGTTCACCAGCAGTAGCAGCATAATCTTCCTTGGCCCTAAGCTCCGTACTACCATCCCGATCCCTGACGGAAGATCCGGATTCATACTTCTCATTTGTATCACTGGGATTTTCATCTTCATCCTTGTTCCAAAGTTTCTCATCAACTACTTCACCATTAGCTCCAGTTTCCCCCATAGCAGAATCTAACTGAACATCCTCACTATCTTCATTGTTATCTTCTGCAGAGTCCCCGCTAATGCTATATGTATCAGCTGCAAAATCCTGCTCCATCTCAATGCCTTTCTCATTATTGCTAGGGACTTCATCTGAGGCATCCCGTTCTTCACTTGGCTGTAGAAACATATAATTGAAAAGAATGACATACTTGAAGCATCAATCCATTACAAAGAAATGGCAATACCAAGTTAAGCAAATTCAAATATGCTTCAGCACTCTTACCTTTTCCAAAGCACCAAGCAACTGATCTTCATCAGTTATCTGATCACTGACATCATTCATTCCAGCACCCTCCCCCATACCTGTCCCACTTGCATCTTGAGATATATCACGAGTAGCATCACCCACCTGATCTTCGGCTGAGATGCCAAACCCTTTTGAATATAAAGAAGCTAAAACATTCGCAAGGATATGGGTTATCATAGAAACCTGCATAGCAAGATACAGATTTGAGTCATGGTGGTTAACAAATTTGAAAATTCACTGCCATGAATAAATCATGAGTTTAAGAAAATGTAAAATTTGTCACAAATAGAAAAGAGAAGATTTATACAGTTGAAGTATATATGTAATCTTACTGTTCTATTCATAGCTAAAAGATCTTGCAGGAGAGCATCACCAAAATCCAAAATTAGGCTCAGAAGGACATGTAGATCCTTAAATTGTACTCCAATTTCAAAAGTACTGCTAGTATTATTGCCAGAATGACCCAGTAGTTGTTCCTGAGCACAGCATGTCAAATGATTCACCAGATTAGTAATTACAACAGAACAGCAAGCGAATAAATCAGAATGCAGCAAATAACTTACCGCACAAACGATAGTTTTAAGAATCTTTTCACATAATAGATCCAATCTCAGATCCGCTACAAATGAGTCAAACAGAAATTTCCATGAGGTAATATTCTCCACTGACTCTTCTGGAAGGCTATATCCAGTACTTGATGAACCTAATTTCTTCAATGCATCTGTAATATGTTCAAAAGTACTGTTAAGGGCTTCACCAAACCCAAAACAATTGCCGTCCCTATGTGCATTTATTGACAGCATGGAATTATACTCTTCCTCCATCATTCTCCCCTACAAAATTTTAAGAAGTAACATTTATAAGTTCTCTGTCAGACAGTTGGATAGATGGAAGCTTGGACGATATAGTTATTTCACTCTTACATCAGACACTATTTCCAAAGAATTTATTCATCATACTAGTGACAGTAAAAAGTCGCACCAATTAACGGATAGATTCAAAGATCAAGCAAAGAGCAATAGAAAGTGTGAGAAGAATGGGAAAAAAAAATAAAAACAAAGGGATAAAAAGTAGACAGACACCTTCTCAAATAATTCTTCAAAATGACTGAGCAAAACCTCTTTAACTGAGCTTCTATCCACATCTTGCTTGCGGAAAGCTAAGAGATGCTCCTCAAACTCCTTTATGGCCTGGAAGTTCTTAGACACCAGCTGTTCCATTTGTTTTGTAACAATATAACAGTGCGAGGAACCAGCCAGTGTCGTTATCGCTCTATTTCGGCCAAGAAGGTAGTAATCTAAGGATTCCTGTTACAGAGTTGGCTTTAATACAGAGTTGACATGACTACAGTGAAGGAAATACCGTACTCAAAATAAAACACAAAGAACAAAAATTTTGCACCTTAGATTTCTGAAAATCTGGAAAACAATTCCCGATGAAAGCAAGAACCCGATTTGCTGAAGCTTTGAAACTTTCACAAGTGTTCAAATGCGTATTTTCAAATGTTGTTAGCAAAAGCGATTCTTCATACAGCATGGCACACAAACTATCAAAGAGTTGCTGCAATGAAAATTTATCATGTGACTCAAGAGCAAGGTAAAACAAATTATCAACAAATATTTTTATAATCTCAATCTTATAAGAAAGCTAAAAGAAAACATATGCCACATTAGATTCCAGGATGAAAAATTACCTTCTGCTGCCACATGCATTTCAAGGTAGCATGTTGATTTTGAACAATAAAGCATACACCCACAGTTTTAATATCAGAAGTTGGGGATTTTGGATAGAGATTTTCCAGAGTAGATATGCATTCCCTCAAGTGCATCAATTCCTTGGCAAAATCGTTGGCAGCAACCTGTTGCTTCTGTTGTATATCAACAAGCTGGTTGAGAAAAGCGCTAGACCTGTCAACCTACAGGAAACAAGACAAAAAATTGAAACTCACAAATGCACAAACAATTGCATAGAAAATGGACAGGTAAGCATGGCCCAACTAGAGAGAGAATATCTTTTTTGTTAAGTAATTGAGATATCATTAAAAGCTTAAGGTCCACCTAAGTATACAAGAAGTATAAAAGCGTGAAGCACACCCAAAGACAATATTAGGGTTCGTTTGAGATTGCGGTTCTAAAAAGTACGATTTTAAAAAATAGTGATTTCATAATGTAGTTTATAAAAATGCAATGTTGTAAAATCAGTCAGTGTTTAGTGATAAGTATGGTTTTATGCACAAATTACTAATAAGGACATAATAATCAATTACATTTAAATCTAATGCAGATGTACACATGACACCCTAGAGATGTCAATGGTGTAATAGAGATTTTCATTGATTTGGAAGGACTAAGATTTCATGTGCGCGGCAGTAACAAATCACAAATGGCAGCCTTGGTCTTCTCCTTGTTGGTGAAAAATAGCGTCTGCAGAAGCACCATATTCGATCTGGGCACCAAATTTTGCTGCTCAAACTCCTTTCACTTTGCCATTTTATCATATATTATGTGCTAAAACGGTGACAATCAGCGTAAGATCCTTCCCAATGCCTCCCTCCACTCCCTAGCAAGCACCGGATTGCTCACTGAGGACCCCACAGATCTCTTCAACCTAGCCCGCAGCAAGGATTGTATACTACTACTCTGTAACATCACGTAAAGATCATCCCTCGAATCCAAACTGACCAAGTACTTTTAGCTTGAAGAAGACCACAGAGATTTGTTCTTGTTCTGGGTGGGTATGTATGGAATTTTCTTGTTTTATTGAGGACAATCTGCTTGGTAACATATGCTTATGATTTTGTTAAGTGAAAACACAGTTAGGATTTAAAATGGTGAGATTTCAAAAAAGCACCGAAGGTACTACTGCACAAAAACGTGAGTTTTGCACATTTTCAAAACGTTGTTTCTCTTAAAACACAATACCAAACACTCCACGTTTTGTATTTTTAAAGAAATCACAGGTTATTCCCCACAAAACGCAACCCCAAACGCACCCCTAGTGTGAGAATGCTGCTCTTTTTAGTGAGTATCAGGATAAATTACGAACTCATTGGAAAAGCAACCAAATTATAGAATTGGAATGTAGTATTTACCCAGTAGCTATATGAATCAGGTTTCACTTGTCAAGTAGGATATGTCAGTCAGATACGGCAGATATATCATATATATTTAGCCATAATTAGTCTATCTAGTTATGGCACATGTTTTTGTATTATAGCTATAGTATCTTGTAATTAATAGGTAGATTTTAGTTGCCTTATTTGTACTCCTAGGTTGCTGTAATCACTGAGATATAGTAATTAGCTATACAATTTCTATATAATACAAGGAACCCTCACATTGAGACGTATTCAATACAATTGACAGGATATACCGAAAAGAAAAAAGGGGATTGTATGAACTTGGCAACACAACCCAGTAAAGTAATTGAATAAAAACATGAGAAAAATTGGTCTATGATTAAAAAAATCCTTCAGTTGATAATTAGCTGATGACATCTACCTGTTCACGAGTAATGTCTTTGTGGGAGTTCAGGCAAATCTGCTGCAGAAGCAGCATTGATGCTATGCTCTTAAAGTAGTATTCATTGGCTGTTTTCCATTCAGTAACCAAAGTCTCACAGGGAAAACTTTGAAATTCGCAGGCAGCAGCAATATCAGAGGCTCCAGAAGCCAGTCTACTTTGTGTCAGCAGCAGATGCTGTACATCATATGATGGCTCAAGGAACCACCAAGATTTATGATGATCCTATAAAGTACCAGTCATTGAAAGAAGACCAACATTTAGCTTATACAATAATGTGCGAAGAATCTAAATTATGGATTATGAAAACTAATATTCTAGCATACAATTGATATTACCTCCATATATATAGACTTGTGCCTAGACAATCCACTGCTTTCTAACAGCTTTAGAAGCTCAGAAAAGGCCCTTCTCTTCCCCAGACTCTTGTTTGAATCCTTCCATATATCACCACAATCCACTACAGTTCTATATATTTTCTCAATTGTGCACCACACAATCTTCCATTGTTCCTGAGACAAGAGGCGTGTAGACTGGGAAGCAGAGCATTGTCTTAAAACACTTGTCAGCTCTGTATAAAGTACAAGTTCATAAGACTGTAAATTGCCAAAGAACTGTAGTTGAAGAAACAACAAATTAAGGATAATAACTAGAAAATAAAGAGACAAAGAAAAACCTTCAGAAGCACCCCTGAAGTGTAAGAATAGAGTATTAAATTCAGGAGCTCTCTCAAGGTGCAACTTTTGCAAAGCATCTTCTACTTTTTTCCTCCAGTCAGGATACCAGATGGACCTATACCAGATAAATCACGCCAAAGTTCCAGAATCATGTATTTTAAGAAAGACTTAAGCATACAAAAAGCATTGAATGGACGAAAACATTACCTGTCTTCATCATGAAGCAATGTTGGATCAAAAGGACCACTCAGCATCCCTATTTTTTTGTCTGGAAATTCATTACGAATCTTTTGACCATGTAGAGATTGAGCTTTTGTTCCCTTTTGTAGTGCATCTTGGTTAAGGAAAAGCATTACAGGTTGTTGCAGAAAATCCTATACAAACAAATACATCAGAGGCATATTACTACTGCGTATGTGTGCAAAAGGGCTACCTAGGCACAGAAATAGACATTACAAACAATCCTTTTGATAAGTAAGACATTACAAACAATCCTCCATCTTAGACAACATTTGACAAATAAAGGCTGTGACCTTGGCCATGCAAAAGACGTGATGGATCTGAGTATGCTTTCCATGAGTTTCCCCTCTAAAAAAGAATAGTTTTTGTTTTTGTTTTTTCAGTAAGTCCCTCTAATCCTACACAGTTGCCCATAGTGAGGGATCCAAACATTGCAATTGGCAAACAAGGAGATATGTGAACAAAACTAGAGTGCATGTTACTCACAGTGTACTTCTGAATAAGCTTCCTGAGCTTATGCCGGGTCCTTTTTGAGTTTTCTATTGACAGCAAATTCTCAGAACGTTCCCATCCACACAGTTTGAGATGCTCTTTCAGCTCTACCTCAATATTTCTTCTATTATCTTTTATGTGTTCCAAAACGCTGAAGTAAAAAACTTTATTACCTACTGAAACGACCTCAAAGATCTTCATGAGGGAATGAATATTCAAAGTGTAAAAAGTGAAAAGAACTCACATCGGCAAAAATTGCACATGAAATCCGATTACATTATATAAGATCTTCAGATTTTCCTTGTCAGAAGAACTGGCATAATCAATTAACAATTAGTACAGTTAAAACAAACAAAAAGTCTAGATAATGAACATTTTGTGGGGAGCACTACACTTAGCTTTGATGTATCAGCTTCCAGAAGAGATGTATACGGAAAAAGTTACAGATAATCTCTTGCATGTAATAATTTTTTCTATATTTTTTCTTTAGTTTTAATAAGAGGATGATAGAGAAGCCATGGTTTTTAGCCTTACCTTGAATAAATATTCAGGCATCTACCAGTATTGAATTGACCAAGGAAAGCAAATAGAAGCTGAAGGCGTTTCCTAAATTCACCAATGCTGGATGTGTGAATGAATTCCTCCAAACTGCAAGTTCCATCCACAAAAAGTGACTCAGAAAAGATGAATTTACAAAACCCCTAGTGAAGCAATCTTAAACTGAATTCCGACTAGAGACTAAACTACAACATGCCTTTGAAGGGTGGATAGATTATATCCAACTACATCAGCAGAATGTATGCGTTGAAGAACTGAATACAGAGGAAACCATAACTGCAACAATAAGAAGACAAAAAATACCAAATTAGTTATGCAAAAGATCACATAGAGGGTCTATATTTAAGAAGTAAAGGAAATTACAGCCAATATGTAAACTTGTATTATATCACCTGTGTCATAATATCACTCCGCAAGCTGTTTTAATACATATACTGTAACTCTTTAAAAATTCGATTTAATCAAAAGAACAAAAGGAGTTCGCTTTCCAATGTTACAAATTGTTAGAGTTCAGTAGTTGCATCAGCAAGACTGTGCTTGTTTGATAGTACCTCAGCACAATTCATTATGCCATAGATATATACTGGAACGAGCTTACTGAATTGAAATTAGATCCAAAAATTACAAAAGACAATTAATTTCGAAATAGATACACTAAGATACAAGTAGGAACAGAAGTAGCCGGTTTGCTTTGACATTCGTTTTCCTCAGTATTAAGTGGCTATAATAATTTGCATTTATGGCTGTTATTTCCCCTAGTCCTCTGCAAATGTTCAATATTTTCCCTAAACCCTTGCACTGTATTGGATTCAGTCCTCACAAATATGAATAACTATGATTTACCTTTCCAGCATTAATCTCATACTGATCCTGCACCTCGTCAAGCAGGGCAGGCCATGAGCCAAATTCCATCTTTTTCCAAGAGGACACCAGAGCACGAATAGGCTCCAATTGATCTATAACCATTTATAGAAAACATAAACCCCTCATTATAAATGCAGCAAGAACATAACAAAAGGATCAATGAAGGAAAGTTCTTACCAGAGAGGGAGAATTTTGAGCCATTTTCTTGTAACGTCTGGACCCTGTTAAGCAGAAATTGCAATCCTGCAAGAGCCTTCCAGAAGAAACAGCACATATATTTAGACATTTATTGGAGAGAATGTTTACTACCTATAAAGTGTCAAGTCTCAGACACACATGAGACTGGTCCCCAAATCCAAAATTAAACCTAACAATTGAATTGCATGAACAGGAAAATCATTCTGCTTCATAGATTTAATACTAACTCTTCTGAGCAACTTGAGTTGCTGAGTGGCCAATATGATGAGGTTAATGGGTGCACTAGTATTGTTGGACCTATTCTGTTGACTAATAATGTCTATATTCTCTTCTTGCATCATACAAACCATGTAAAAATGAATGGCCCCATTTTCGGTTTAATCTTTCTTTATCACTCTCTATAAAAGGTAATCTGAAGAAACAGTAAAAAATAGCCATATCACTACCTTAGCTAAGGGGGTGCTCAAAGGGATATTCAAGAGCATCCCAACCACATCCAAAATTTTCTGGAGTCCATGATGATCCTCCCATTCATTCAGAAAGGAAAGAATCTTCTGTTGAAGAGGAGTAAGTAATTTCACCATTTGAGCCATAAGAGGAGCATTTGAATCCTAGAAAAGGGATGTAAATAAGGTTAGAATACAATGAGATAAAAAGAAAATAGACATTGTAATAATAAGGAGCCAAAAATTTTAAAACCTTGTAAAAATTATATTTTTGAGCTGATTTGCTAGATGAAACAATTGTCTGCTTGTGCTCCAAACAAAGACGTAATAAGTGCTCTGGCATGAGTTTAGCATCTAAACTGGACAAAAACAAACTTCCTAAACCTGAAGGGAAGGAAAAAAAAAAAAGAGGTCATAGATAATCTCTTGAAGGCACAAAATACCAAATATTCATCTAAAAATTAGAATATCAATAAAATACCACTAATCATCCCTACTCCCAGTCTGTAGGAGTCGGTGAAGGAAAGCAATCTGTCTGCATCAGATATTTGGAAAGTTCCAGGCTGAATTGAAGAAACAATACATTAGTGCAGGCATGAGAACTTTAAGCAGAGACACAAATATGGATAGGGTTTACGGCATAAACTCATGTAGCAAGTCATAGTCAACCAAAAAGAAACAAAGAAACAAGATATCCCCAAAAGTATTGGAATTGTGATGCAGGAAGACCAGTTTAACTTTCTCTCCATGCATCAATTTGTAGTGAAGGATATAATGAATGAACTAGTTTTCCAAAACCGCATTGTGTTCAAACTAATTTTTAACAAATACAGAAATTATTTCCTATTCCTATGATGTTATTTACTTATTTGTTGATTTAAAATTTGCAATCTTAATTTCAAAAAATGAAATTTAAACCATGTGATTAAGCTACTTCACAAGAAGAATGTGATAAGTACAACGTGAAATGTTGCATATTAACCATAAGGCTCCAACCAAATATCAGCATTATGAATGATAGTACTTTAAGTAAATCTCCAGTAAATATGTGAAGATAACTTACAGCAAGGACAAGATTATTTGAACCAAAGAGTTGATTGTGAATGTGGACCATGTTGTCCAGGATGGACTCCTCTATAGCATTCCATTCTTCCTGTGAACTTTCTTGATCCTCACGAGCTTCCTAAAGGATGAAGGGATTTTATGAGTACCAAATAATCAAACATGAAACATGGAAAAAGCGAAAATTTGCACATATTTCGCGAATATAATTTGCAAATATAACATTATATAGAAGTACTACCGTTGTAGTAAACTCTTCTTCAGAAAGCAGTTCCTTCCATTCTGAAAAGTTATCATTTGTTATTGACTCGCCAAGTGTTGATATATCAACTTCAATAATGCTCTCGATCTGAAAGGCACGAGGCCTGAACTTGTATTGCTGAGAACCATAGTCCTCTTTGGTTTTTGCTTGAATTTTCATTCTCATCCAAAGATTTGAAAATTCATTAAATATCTTAGCCAAGAGCTGATTCAGAAGATAAAACTTAACATCAGATGGTAATCCTGTGTGAGTAATTTCCTTTCTGTTAATTGCAATTCAAATTAATTCTCACCTTAAAGGATTCAATATCCATCAATCTTGAATTCGCTACAGAATGTGCTACACGCACAAGAATGTTGTGATTAAGAGCAGCTTCAAGTTGCATAACACAGACCTGTTACAAATGGGAAAGGAAATAAATTCTATATGCATGTCAATTTCTACAGTAAATAATAAAAAGGAACAAATAGTTCCATAGAGTTGTACAAGAAGACAATATTATGGACATCTAGTGAAATGGAATAATCATAGGATAGATTCAGATGAAGTGTGGACCTTCTTATCAACAGCAACATCTCTTGAGAATGTAACCAACTTTTCTAGCAATCTCATATCGGCTGCACAAAAGTTTGCAGGAATACTTATATCATAGGAAGGAAGCTCAGGCTGCTTGCTATTCAAGTTCACAGAAATGGAATTGGATGCATATCCACGGGGAAATCTCATGAATGAATATATTGTTCCCTGCCAGACTCTCCAAGTCAGCCAATGAGATCAATAAGACAACATCTAAAAGCACAGATATCTAAAAAACTTAAGAAGAAAATACCATAACAAGATCCATATTATCCAGCTCAACCCTACTAAAAAATGCTTTCTGGAAGAAACTAGACAAAACTAGCGCTGAGCCCAATTTCATTTCATATACTGCAACTTGAACTGGCTGGACTACATCAATATATGCAGCATATTCATCTGATAATCGGTTAACAAAACAGGTTGCAGTGTTCTGGAAACCAAAATAAAAACAGGTATTTAGAATAACAACTTGAAATGGTACAGCAGTGAGGAATGGAAAAGCGAATAAGGGTTATCATCAAAATACTTTTTGCCTATCAAGTCAGGCATGACTAACATACCTGCCAGTTGCAAACTTGGTCAACAATCTGTGGTAAGTCCATGGCTTCAACATTACTCACCATAACCTCCAAAGATGTAACAAGTTTCAGAAAATCATCACATTGTTTAAGAAAGTCGTTGCATTCATGTTTTAACTTCTTAAATTTCCCAGAATCAGAGCGGAACACAATCTGAACACAAGAAATTTTTTTCATCAGATAAAAGAGAAGAAATAACTAGAAGCATGAAGTGCTATTTATAAACCACTTTGTCTGAGCTCAATTTTATTGTCCGCCCATGGTGACCAGTGAGATATGAGATTCATTCAAAAGACAATAAGATAAATAACTGGAAACAAAATCTATCATAAAATAAATAGAAAAGGAAAGATGACTTCTGATATTAGTGTTGACAACCAAATCTCAGACGAAACAAAATATTTACTCTCCCTCTCTCTCTCTCCCCAATCCACTTCATCTTCTTTCTCCACAGCTAGTCCAATCCTCCACAATCTATCATGCCATGACACCAACCTTCCACCAATGGAAGTCCCAAATTAGCCAGCAAGCGCAAAATTATTAATGAACTGGGGAAAGGACTTGGAGAGAGAGAGGGGGTGGGTGGGAATGGGACACTTTTCAAAATTATTTAACAAACAGCTATTTGATTAAAGCTGTCATCAGAAAAAAATTCAAGCATCACAATATTGGAAGCCAAATCGTGTGCTTTTCTAGAAAATATTCTGCAATAACAGTAAAAAGCAGTAACGTCAAACACATTAACAAATGAACACATAAAGCAGAAAATAAGTAGGGCAACAACCATCTTCACTATAAGATAGAACACTTAAAACTTCTAACTCTCCTCTGTAAGCAAGCTCGATAACATGAGTTTGTACATCTCACACAAATGTATTTTATTGATTACAGTTTTTTTAACTAATTAAAAGAAGTATATCACTTATAGTTTGGAGTAAAAGAGTTTTTATGAGACCTAATAACAAAATGTGATGTCAAGACAAGGGACACAATAGTCACATAGTATCCCCCAAAAAAAAAAAAAAATCCTTATTATGGCACCTCGTAATCACTTATATAGTTTAGTGCCATCAAGTACACACTAAATTGAGACTTAATACATTTGCCCAAACAACCCCTTCATCTCAAATCTAATATAATGTACCACAATCTTACCCCATCAAATCCCTAATATCTTCCTCAAACTTCATGTTGCATTGCAATGCCCTTGCTCCAGATGGCCTTGCGTGGTCGACTTTGATGCTATTTGTGACAACCAGGGAACATGCTACATCTATGTGATACCATAACCATTTATATAGTCCAATTCTACATAGCGAACACCTAATGTGGGGCTTGATGCATATGCCCATCTAAGATTTTCAATCCGACCTGATAGGGGGATACCGCAAGTGAACTCATTCTTTTTTAGACTACAAAGATGAATTCCATCACAAAGATATTGCACCATACTGCCATCATCCTAATTTATCCTGATTTCTGTGTTTCATTTTTTTTTTTTGGCTAGTTTATTCCAAGTGTCAGGATCAAAGACATGCCACTTCTGCCCCACACAATTATGGAGGTTGAAATTTCAACATCCTGAAAATAGAAAATA
This sequence comes from Corylus avellana, assembly GCF_965113065.1. Taxonomy (NCBI): domain Eukaryota; kingdom Viridiplantae; phylum Streptophyta; class Magnoliopsida; order Fagales; family Betulaceae; genus Corylus; species Corylus avellana. The sequence goes on along the minus strand of NC_142495.1, from coordinate 9,594,151 downwards.
GGTAGAAAACTGTCACTATATTAAGGAGGTTACCAAGCACATGCACTTCTGTGCACTACAACCATTTTGCCTAAAATTTCTCCTGTTTACGCCCTTAGAATTAATAATATGATCAGAACCAGTAAAAGGTTAACCAATAGAGGCACCATTCATATTCATAATCATCATAGATAGTTGATTTTCTTAATCAAATATAAGGCAATGATGCCATTTTGATTTTCATTGATCATTTAAGCAGACCATATATGCTATCAACTATTTGGAAAAAAATATACTTTATCAGCAAAGGAAAATAGTAATCCAATGACACAAGTAAAACTCTTTATATGTTTAGACCTTTCTTTGCGCCCTTCTAAGCTCTACTTCAAGATTTTCTAATGCATGTGCTCCTCTATTATCAGCTTCTCTCGTAGAAAACCATCCTGCTAGATAGTTGCATTCTTGTCGGACCTACAAAAAGCAATATAGTAATAGCTTTAAGTTTATCATCTTGCAAACACTAATCTCACGGCTACAAAGAAAAAGCTCAATTACCCACTTGCGCCTGCACGTGAGCATGCACCTTCAATCACATATAGTGAAAGCTTTATGGTTATGATTTTACAAAGTGAAATTCCATGTGCTTATATTAAAGTTAATTTACTCTGCAGTCAACTTGTGGTGTTCAAGTACTTGATAATTAATGAGGCATTCATAAAGAAACAAATATGTGAACTCAGTAAGCAGTAATGGGTTAGAAGAAATAAATTTGATGAGAGGTGGCTTGACGAGCTTTAGATGTGAACAGATGAGTTCAAGGATGCTGTCTTAACCATTGCATTAGTGGTTCATAAAATATACAGTAAAGCAATACATGAACAAACCTAAGGCACAAAACACCACAACAAAAACATTTGAAGACTTGCTGGATAATCGAACAAATGTATATTCGCAAGATACCTGCATCTCAAGCTTAAGCGAAGTTATCTTTTCTGATAACTGTGAAGACTTCCAATAGTATTTCATGGCAGGATCCAAATCATCACAGCTAAGCAAGAGATGAAAGCGCAATCCCCCAATCCGTAACCACGCACAACCAAGGATATAGTGGAAGTCTAAGCAAAAGAAAAAAAAAATTGCATAATTAAGACAACATGCAAAATTGAAAAAGAAATGAAATATATATTGCTAGCCCCCAAACAAAATAGAGACCATTGCTAGGAACAAAAATAAATACCATTAATATTAATAGCCCTATATCAAAACAAAAATCAGACACTCATATAAAGTCATGTATTTCTAAACACAAAATTATTGACAGACAATAATTTGGATTAACTCCTATAGTTTGTAAGCAGAAAATGATCAATAGGTATATAACCACCGGTAGATGTGCAATGAAGGTAGAGCTCTCTAAGCAGCGGCTCAATGAACTTGTGCACCGACTCTTTCAATCTGCAATGGCTTGATGAGAGAAGAAGGGAGCTCATTTGCTGGATGTTTTCTTGCTGTCACCAAAGAGAAAGACAAATGAATAAAATGATGAAATATGACATTGGACATAACAGGATGCCTCAATGTTTTTCAAGTGTTCCAAAACTGAGCATGATGAACTAATCTTTTAAAAAGGCCACATTATCAATTTCCATATGTTCACCTCAATTCTCAAGTAAATTATGAAGCTAACAGAGCAAGAGAACCAACTATAATTTAAAGGTCCACCACCAGTACAGTTGCGACAGAAATGCATAAAGGCGTTACAGGAAACACAGGGTGCTGAGAAGGACAAGGCACATGGAAATTAATGCTTTTCAGAAATTTTCGTACTCTGGCTTCTTAGATGCAGACCATTCACCAACATGTGAACTATTAGGGAATTCTTCCTTCAAGTAGTGTTAAGATACAACTGATACAGACCATTGTTTCACACAGTAAGAGCATAGGAAAAGGGGCAATAAGCCACTGATGAGATTTTGCTGCTTATGAAATGCATAATATCTAGAAAACAGCACATTCAGTTTTCCAAATAGTACAAATCATGACCATATGTTATTTGCAATTCTATTTTCTATCTGATAGACTATGTTTATGATGTCATACATTTCTTTTCTTTTCAAAATATAATGCATTGAAAACCAAAAAGCTTGAACATCAATCCCTAACCATGCGTGGAAGTGGGTAAACTCCCTTCTCTTAAAGTGTTTCTTTTTCTTCTTTCTTTGGGAGGGGGAAGAGAAGGCGAACCAGGGGGGAATCGAGTTAAAATACAAAATGATCAAAAAATCATGAGATTGGCAAGAAAACCTGTCTTTCAGTAAGAGTCATTTTTCAAAAGATAATTACAGAGATAGAAACTTTAAAAAGAGCACCTTAACCATATTCTTCTGGAATGCACAAAGAATGGACTTGATCGCCTCAAATTCATTCGCATGAAAAGATTTTTGATGTGCATATATAATCTGGAAGCAGAAGACCAACACAAAGAATGAAGTCCATGAATGCTAGAAAAACAATAAAAGCATCTCCAATTCGAAGGAAAAAAAAAAAAAAAAAATGAACCACCTGCTGGAAAAGAGAGCGAGCCATAGATAAAAGAAAACCAGGTATATTTGCCCCTGTAGGAGAGCTCCGCCAAATATTACAAGAAGCAACTCTAAGCGTCAGACAGCGCACAAAATATTCACGGATAGTGGATCTACTTTGCCTGAATGAAGCACAAAAATTGAGGGAAAAAAAATGAGCATCCAAGTATCAAGTCATAAATACAGTTTTTCACCAAAATTAAAACTTTACAAATAATAGAACACATCTCAAAAATATAATAATTTAGTAAATAATTGAAAAATGTACACACTACACAACACATAACAACAAAGTGTTAGTAAGCTGAGGCACCTCAGTTTTTTCCATTTTTTTCAAATTCTTATCATATAAAGCAGTCTGTGGTGCAAACAGAATGCTCAAATCAATGGCAACTTTTCTCCAGCAAGGCACTAGTGACCAAACTTCCATAGAGACCATGTCTCCTAATTTTCATTTGCCTTTTTTTTTTTTTTTTTTTTTTTTTTTCTTTTTCTTGAGTGATGAGATTATACATTTCAGTAGTGAAATGGAATAAACACTTCTTACAAATTCAAATGGTCATCAGGAAACATATAGACACTAATTATCTTACAGAATCTTGACGACTGTTGCTGTCCTCACAGGCTGAACAAGCATATCTGGTAGTGGAATGTCGTAATCACCAATCTTTGAGAAGTTCTGCATGTATATCAGCAGGTCTTAAAACCTGGAGTCTCCTCACTCCCAAAAAAAGTTCAGAACGCAAAATTGTCTTACATTAGGATCAAACTATAAGTAATATATACCTTGATAAATACAGGTCGATGATTCCACAAAGAATGATGCCACCTAGACCACATTTCAATAACAAAACTAGCAATCCTTGCATTCACTGCATTAAAAGAAAATACATGAGATAAGCTTATGGCTCATGTAACAGTCATGCTACTACATATATATTCGGTACATATATCTATACATAAATATGTAACACAAAACTGCATTGACCTGCATCCACTGAAGTCCATGCATCTAGTGTCCACAAGATCTTTTGATGAGGTAAAAAATTTTGGGGGGGTCTTGATGAGAAGTCCAATGAAAATTTCAATCCATATTCCAGAAGGTTGGATACAGTCCCCAAAGCCTGCAATGTCATTAGAAAAAAGAAAATAAATAGCAGATCGAATCATATAAAAATTAAGTGGAAGATCACTAAAAGAACTCATGCAAAAAATAAAGAATGCCGAAAGAAAGAATAGCAAGAAATAAAAATAAGGGCATTCTAATTTAGCAGGATGGAATTGTCTAAAGGAAGAAAAACAATTTTAATTACCAACTGGCCTCTTTTTCTACTGAAAATCATTTGATCCTAACATTGTTGACAAAAAGCAGAATATATCAAATGAATTCCAAAAACAGAAGTGCATATTATAATTTGAATAGGACCAAAAAATTAGAACATCATAATCATAATACATTTTTCTGTGGCTCTAAAATCTATGAATTGACTCTACTTTAACATTAGTATGTATTAGATCCTTTCAAATTCAATGAGTTGCAGCAAAACTAGAAGTATAGGATACAATTCTATTATATTCAGCAGCCAAGTACCAAAGTCATACAAAGAATGGTGTAATTTAATTCAATTTACCGTCTCTAATCCTTTGGGATCAACCAAAAGGATAGATGATAGCCCCTGAAGTAACTCCATATCAAGGAAAAAACTTGTACTGTCACTTAGAGCAAGAGTGTCCTGCCAGCTTTCGAACCCAGACTCTCTACACAATATTTCAGGAAAGAAGGTACAACAAGCAGCAGAATTTGCCCCAGCATTCGCATGCTCGCTAGACCCCGAATTTGCCACCAATTTTTGTTTTTCATATTCAAATCTTTCCAAAAGCATCTGCAAAGATCAAATTTATTCCCCAAACAAGTGTGAGAAGAATTCCATAGCAGTAACTGTACAGAAGCTGGAGGACAAACCTTATGCATCTCCTCCAACTGCTGAACGACAGGGCTAACATCTTTATCACAGTCACATTTGCCCATAATATGTACTGACATGGAAACACCTGCATAAATATGAAATCGAAAAAGAAATTGCATTTAATATCAAAGAATGAAATAGGAGTTTGTAAAAGAGAAATAAACTGCAAAAGTATATTACATTTGCAAAAAAAAAAAAAAAAAAAAAAAAAAGAAGTCAGAAGCAGGATAAACATAAACATCAAATATCAAAAATTAACTACATTTCACTCATTACAGCAGTTATACAACATGTTAGCTCATGTCCCCCCCCCCCCCAAAAACATATATATATATTTCACCTAGCAAATCCTTCCTCTCCTGCCTAGAAACTGTTTCCCATATGAGAACTTTGATAGACAAATAAGACACAAAATAGTAGGAGGAAGATGTTATCCCCACAGTATAATTACGGATCTGAAGGATGCCACTACTTTTCAAGTAAAATATAAAGGTAATATCACCAAGTCAGTGGCAAAATCTTTCTAACTGAAAGTACACTTTATGCAAACTCCTATTTGGAAGTGCCATACAACAATCTGATACAACAGACAATTTTAAAAAGGCAACAATTTGTGTTGAACCACATAATGGCTCACATCACATATGGCAAACAACACAAGAAACTTAACAATAATAGTCACTGCCAGTAGCAAGAGATAACAATAAATAAAAAGCACCAGCAAATATGAAAAGAGTAAAGGTCACTATGATATATCGATAAACAACAATGATACAATCACACTTTCAGTGCCTCCACGATTGCTAGGAGGAGTCAACATCAATAATGGCCAGCAAATGCAGCCCTAGCATTCACAATTGCTTCTAAAGAGTTTGGAGAACAAAAAAAAAAACTATTTCACCTAGCAAATCCTTCCTCTTCTGCCCAGAAACTGTTTCCCATATGAGAACTTTTACAGACAAATAAGACACAAAATAGTAGGAGGAAGATGTTATCCCTACAGTATAATTACGGATCTGAAGGATGCCACTACTTTTCAAGTAAAATATAAAGGTAATATCACCTAGTCAGTGGCAAAATCTTTCTAACTAAAAGCACACTTTTTGCAAACTTCTATTTGGCTGTGCTATACAACAATCTGATACCACAGACAATTTTAAAAAGGCAACAATTTGTGTTGAACCACATAATAGCTCACATCACATATGGCAAACAACACAAGAAACTTAACAATGATAGTCACTGCCAGTAGCAAGAGATAACAACAATAAATAAATCACCAGAAAATATGAAAAGAGTAAAGGTCACTATGATATATCGATAAACAACAATGATACAATCACACTGTCAGTGCCTCCACGATTGCTAGGAGGAGTCAACATCAATAATGACCAGCAAATGGAGCCTAGAATTCACAATTTCTTCTAAAGCGTTTGGAGAACATTATGCGAATTAAACTTTAGCATCAAATTTAGCATTTCAAATCTGCAGAAAATGATTATCCAATGAAGAATATTTTTTTATAAGTAATCTGAAATTTCATCGAGAAGAAAATAATTGCTGAAGCAAACTATTCTTACACTTGTACGTGGCTTTGAGATATGTAATTTTAGCACCAAGTCACCCAAGTATTTGGGCACTCCCCACGTCATAGCACAAAAACAAACCAATTTTTTTTTAAAAAAAAAAATAAAAAATAAAAAATAAACCCTAACCAAAGAAACAGTATATTAATACACCCAACATCAAACAAACAGTATATTAATGCTTACTAAACTTTAAAATACAACACCAGCACATTTAAATAAAATATCCTAATATAATTAATAATGTGAAAAGTCTACCTTGCATTGCGAGAAAGCGAAGTTCAGGATTTGACGATGCAACGACCTCAATCAGACTTCTATTCACTGTAACAGCACATATTTTCAAAAAAAAGAAGGAGAAAACAGTCAATTCAACAGCTTAAAATATTAATGATCTCTTTCCCGATAAGTACATGTCATAAACTTATAGACAAGAAGACCCAAATAGTAGATCAGAATGCCATACCCTGTTCCCATGATTTTGAATTTGTAGGCCAAATCAACTCACAAAGTGATGAAAGCTGATGCTGCTTATGATATAAATTAGCAGAAGAAGGTAAATATGGATGACCACCATGAACCCAAAGCAAGGACTTCTCCGAATGAATACGCCAAGAAGAAACTTTAGCCAAATTCTCCAGATTCTTGCTCTCACTCTATACCGAACAAAGTAAAAAGTAGTGAAGTTCAAAGCAAATTACAGGAACTGGCTAAAAAAATGAGACACAAGGAAGGAAGGCAAAACGTAGATTATATGATGGTCAGCTTACCATCACAATATCAACTGCTTCTGGACAGATATCATTCAGTACTTCCTGAAATTTTGCAGCATCTTTCATTAAAGAACGCCAAGAAATTAGCAACTGCTCAACATTTGATGACGTAACACCATTCCAGAACAGTTTGTGATCTTCAATGAGGTTAGTGTATAACCGAATCAGCACATCAAAACAAGGAGACTCAACAAACATATATGACGAATCAACAAACTTATGAAGGATTTCCTCCTCCATTACTCGCAGAGATTTCAACACTGGAATAAAACATTGCACTTCATCACTATAGTCATGGCAGCTCTCCGCATTCCATTGTTGATAACTAACTTTTAGTAGACCTAGGCAGTTAATGGCATTACTTAAAAATTTACTGCACGACTGAGACATGTCCCTTGATGCAGTTAAATCAACTAACTCCAACGACAGCATTGGCATTGGCTGCAAGTCAAAATCTACCAAGTGAAGAGATGCAACCTCATGGTGTCGGCGAGAAATGTAGCTCCAAATAGGATGCTGCATGACCTGTTTGATTAAGATCAGAAAAGAACTGAAAAACTGACAGAAGGGCTGCAAGTGATTACTGAACCAGCTAAACCAGAGAAGATAAAGCTCAAGATCACTTTCAGTGGCCTGTTCAATGGTCCAGTTTGCAGCAAATAGTAGCATCTTATTAGCCAATGCCAAATCAAATTCAATTTTCTTATCAAAGTTTGAAACTGTAACATTTGAAGACCTGGGAAACATTAACTGTTCTAACTTCTTCACATTTATAATGCAAGTATCTGCATGGCCACAAGCAGTTAATGCCTCATCCAAAGGGCACCTGATCCTAGCAACTTCTGATTCATATGAGGCACACTGATCCCCCAGGAACTCCAGATACATGCAGTTTTGTTTCACACAAGCTTCTTTTGAGTACCATATAAAGTCTCTTAATTTCAATGGCTTTGGCCATCCTCCAGGCAAACACAAAGAATGTGCCAGTAATGAGTCAGACAATTCTATAACTGACAAATAAGCACTTTTAGCATGACTAATAATATTCCCTCCTTCAGCCTCACCTAAAGAAGAAAGATAAGTATGCTCCAAACTCACATGGAGACTCCACAGAGGCTGATTGCCATTCATTAGAAGCTGCTGGAGTAGCTGAACCCAACGTGCCAGCTCAAGATATGTAATGCAAATATTAAGGCGTGAACCTTCATCCCTAGCATAGACATGGGCTCTGGCCATTGATTCAACCAATCTACCACCTGGAATACCAGATAGAATGAGAAATCTCTCCACATCTTTTAGTTCAATCTGCTGGGAACCATAACCGCTTCCCTCATCAAGTAACCAGCCTGGCTGCATCATAAATATTTCAACTCCTCTATTTCGCATTGCTCGGGAAACTTCACCATAGTTCGGGTTAACAGTGAGGAACATTCTAAAATTAGGGTGTGGATGGAGAACCACTGATTTTCCATCAACAATTCCACACTCGTTAATCGTGATTGATCCAGATGGTTCCACCAAAGAGTTGATTCTATCAAGAACCTGTGTTAAGTAATAGACATTAATTGGAAAATTGGTCACAAACACAGACATAATAACAAGGTATCAGAAGAATAAATGTCATCATATTAAGAACATGTCACATACCGTAGGGTTACAAAGATTTGCATTCTCCAGAACAATCCATTCTCCACGTTCAATAGCTTTTATCAGCACCCCCATAACCCATTCAAACTTTGCTGAAACAGCCCTTTTCTGATAATCATCTTGCAACTTTAAAACTGTCTTCATGGCTCCTTCAAGATCCCTGCTTGACCATGACACAGGTAGAACATTTTTCTCTTGATCCAACTTTAGTTGTTCAATGATCTCAACTAACAAACTAAGAGAATTAAATATTCTCTTCAACTTCTCCACATACATACAAGTAGAGCCTGATACATGGTCATAGTCCATGCTAGATAAAAACGCAATCCATCTGGTAATTAACTGATCTTTTCTTTCACTCATATATGTTTCCTTTGAGGACTCCAATTTCAAACTAAAATACTCATTAACATAGCATTCAACTTGATTGGCAACAATGTGAAAATTTCGGAAGGCATCATATTGCTCAAAGCATCCAAGTAATTCAGATATATCAGTTGCAGCCGAAAGATTCAATTCATTTAGTGCATTGCCAGTGAGCTGAGCAAGTAACCTTATCAATGAAGTCTTACCAGATGATGGACCAATCAAGATGCACAGCCATTGACGCTGTACACAATGTGCAGCAGCTTCCAAGCATTGACGAATTCCAGGCATAATTTTAAGCTGGCTGGTTGAAAGTTTCGACGATTGAACATAGTTCCTTTTAATGGCAGTATTCCCCACAATTAAGTACCGAGAATTGAGCTGAACCCGTGGGTAAGGATTTATAAATGGCTTCATCTCAAAAACCTGCTCATAGAGCCGTAGGACCTCTCTGCGATCTGCTGCTGTACGCATTCTTTGAATGTAAAGTATGTTGAGGAAAGAATAATCTCTCAATTTCTCAGGTGCACCTAAATTAATGAAAACCAACTCTTACAAAACCAGCTATATCACAAACAGATATACATATATAAATTCCAAAAAACATCAATCAAATAAAAGAAGAAATAAGATATAAACCTTGTATGATCTGACATGACCGAATCACATCACGAAGATTGAACTCCCAAGGGGAGCCATCCTGTGCAAACTTGTGGTACAACATGGTGTCTTCATGCAATCGTTTGTTAAATAATATCAGTTTTGATAGCATAGACCTGGGAATTGACGGATAAAGTGAACTACAGATGAAAAGATAGTCATCCTCAACTAACTCATCAACATAAACCTGAAACCCATGACAAGGAAACAGATCATTGTTGATGCCTTGCATTTCAAGTTAACAATCACCAGTTTTAAATATGAATCCACAGCAGAAATGATGATTAGACAATTATACCTTAGTGAAACGGTTGAGGAAGGACTTCGGAAGGCCTTTTCTCCCACCACCTTGACAGGAAGGATTTTGACATGCAAAAACTCTGAAAGATGAGGGACACCTAAAGGTGAGACCCAGCTCTGGAATAAAGACCTCAGCTCGGTGATCCAGAATTGCATTTAAACCCTAAAAAAAGAGAGAATTTCCATTAATGATCAACATTCATCTCATTAGATACTAAAATACATAAATGAAAAATATGCTGAAGCAGTAAATCATGGAAACAAATGGAAGCATCAATGAGATGATTTCAGCAAAGCCTTTAAGTTCACAACAGTACCTCTAACACAGATTGAGGAGCAAGATTAAGCTCATCAAGCAAAACCCAACAGCCTTCCTTCAAAGCCTGCAAAAGAATAAAGAAATTCAGTATATGTTAAAGCAAGATAGAGACAATAGTACCTTTAACATAATACATTTTAACCTGCAATAGGATCCCATCAGACCATGCAAACTTTATTCCGTCATCACTGTCAACAGGTAAGTCCGACCCCAACAAGTCCATTATATCAGTCTGCATAAGAGGCTTGATTAATACTACTACTACTACTACTGATAGTAAAACATCGCCGGCACATCAATAAAGGAGAGCATGGAAGAGAAATATATAGGAAAAGAACAGAGGAAAAAAAAAAAAAGGACATAGGGAACTACCAAGAGCTACTCACCTGTTCAGATAAGTTTATGCGGACAACTTTATGTCCAGAAAATTTTCCCAAGGCAACAATCAAACTTGTTTTCCCAACACCGGGACTACCTTCCAATAAAACTGGACCAAAAAAAAAGGTCAATTGAGAATGCTAAAACAAAAAATTCCAGAACATCAACAGGTAGAATTTGGTCAAATAGAAAGGAACCATACCAGGTTTTGGAAGCTGCATAGCCCTCAGTACCCGCAAAGCATTTCTGCGGGTGGTTGGTGCCAAAAACTCAAATCCCCCAACCTCACAACTTTCACAGCCTATAGATATAACGTATAAGTTGCTGACTACAAACTATGCCAAGATGCTATGGTTACTTTGCAAGAGTATAATTACAAGATAATTTTTACCTAAAGTGACGGACAAAAACATTTAAGTATATGAAAAGTTTTTAACATTCATGAGCAAACAGTTGGTATTTGGCTTAAGATAAGAACCAAAACCCTTAAGAGCTAATAAAGAAGATGTTAGTAGTAGCAGGCTCTATCCAAAATAAAATTACACACTACACTCTCATATAGTTACCTTTTTCAATATAGAAAGGATCGATACCAAAGATATTGTCACATTGCATATTATCACTGCATGAAACATCTGCAGTTATTCCAAGATGACCCCAACCATAATTTTCCATTCTTGAAAGTTGTGTGTGTGTCAAACTAGTAGTCTCCACCTGTTGCATCAAAAATAGAAAGCAGTCTTATGCATAATTGGACACATAACATCTTGAGAATGGACAGCTTGTCACTTACAAGAGAAGGCCAATACAAGCAATGAACTCAGGCAAACATTCAACTTCTAATGGAAATCTCCAAAAACCATACAAATAAACTCGCAGTAAAAGGACAAGTTCACGAACTTCAATTGGGAAAAAAATTCACCATAATTATATTGAAATACAGGGAAAGAAATAGTAGTAGTATTGAAAGGATAGACAAGCAGAAAACATAGTGGATTATTTGGGATAGGTCGAAAGTCACGCTTAAAGAAATATGTTTCACTTATTTAAAGACCTGAATGGGGTGGAACAGCAGGATACATGAAGTATAAAAGATTAGACCTCTAATGACAAAACCCAGCATTTCAAAAATTAACAAGAGAAAATAGAATCTACACATATATGGAACACAAGACGGCTGACTAAGTTCTCATATTGCCACCCCCCCCCCCCCCCTCAAAAGTTGGGATGTATCTTTTCGTCCACGAATGCCAAAACAAGCTCAGAAATTTAAATGTATCTTCTAGTCCACAATTACAATGCTGCACAAAGAGGCAGTGCTCTAAAACAATGTGAATAAAACCATTTCAAAGTAATTTCTCAATGTTTACCAACCCCTTAAGGAAAAAGACTCCTATGTGCTTTCCCTCAGGTTTCCATGTGTACTATCCACACTTATACCAAAATACAAGTCATAACAAACATTAATTTAATAAAAATGTGTTTAGAACATCAGAGATTATGATTGATAGTTTTCATGACATTGTAGAAATATAAACACACCACAACTCGAAGAAAATAGTTAGAAATTAAGATTAAAAAAAAGAAGAGCAAAAATAGAATGTGACCCACGATTTAGGCATTACAGAATGGAAAAATAAAAGTACACAATGCTTCTAACCAGAAGTAACAGGACACTGTGCATAAAAGCAAACACACCTCAAGTTTTTCCAAAAGAAAAGACAAGCATCTCTCCCTCAACTCTCCAGCATCACTTTTGAAAATACCTGTCCCTGAGAAAACATTTAGAAAAGGAGATTGAAATGAGAGAAAAAAAAATGACTCGCCACTTAGGAATGACAACAAATAAAACTCTTCATCACCATCGGAAATATAGACATATACATATATGTGTGTTTGTGTGTGTGTGTGTTCATAGCAAGAATACGTTGGCAAACTGTTTCAAAAAAATGCGCAGGTCTTCTTGATAAACAAGAGAACTATAAGGAAAGGAATTGCTATAATAAAGCCAGAATATACCTAAACTTATTCCATCAAGCAAAACAAGGAATGCCCCGTGGAGGAATGCATATTCAGGCCCCAAACTCCTCTCGGTCATGTTAATAAAAGCAACCCAAGAGAGAAGATCTCTAACAGTAAGCATTCGCCCTGGTTGTAACTGGTTGAACCACTGTAGAGCACAGAAGGTGAAACATACTGTTAGTAGTTGTGACTACTAGTATTATACGTGGTCTTAAATATTACCAAGAGCCAATAGTAATGATAACAAGCTATGTATGTTGAATAAAAGGAGTTCTAAAAAGTGAAAAGGGATGCCCTCATGGTATCTTTCCTCTAAAAATGCTGGGGAGAATGTGTGAGAATACTAAAGACTTAAAGTTTACAAAATGGATACAGCATCCACCAGTGAACTACTAATCAAGATTGCCAAATCATGCTTCTACTACAGAAATCTCAAGAGTGCATTATTTTACAGAAAACAATATATTGATTAAGCAGAAATGACAAGTTAGAAAAGAACATACTTCCCAAAAACTTAGCATAGCATCCACAATGTGAGAGAGTTTTGGGTTGGCAAACCTGCAAAGATAACAACTAAGAGAAGTCAAGAAAGAAAGTGCTGATTAACACATCTCCTATATGAACGGGTACTTCAAACATAACATACCTCTGCACAGCAATACTCTTAAGCTCATTTAGGTCACCAACAGGGGGAACCCATATCTCTGTAAACCGATTACGAAGAGCCGGTGAAAGTTCTTTCTTACCATAATCCCCCCCTGGATTCATCGTTGCAAGAACAAAAAAATTCGGATGGGCAGTAATTCTCTCCAAAACTGACCCCCCTTTCTCAGCCAAAGACTTAAAAGGAAAAAAAAAAAAAAAAAAAAAAAAAATCTCCGTGAGTATATGTTAAATAAAAGGTGCACAGGTGACAGATGGATCAGAAGATGTTACACATGAAAAATGTAGCAAGATATCAGTACCATGAAGTCATAAGTCAATAATACCAACTAAGATAAAATAACTTGTTCCATAAATAAATAATACAGAGGTCATAAAACTGCGTGCAAGTTCAAACTAAGTCAAGAAGAAGCCATCTAAGCAGAATCTCATGCAAGTTCAAACTATGTCAAGAACAAGCCATCTATGCACTTATAACCATAGATAATCCAGATAGCAAAGCCACCCTAAACCCAAATATACTAGCCAAACTTTCTACATCATCCACTTCACCGGCTGGAATTATCTCTAATTTTAATAAATTAATCAATCTGGAAATTGCTTCAAATCATAAAAAGACACAAAGCAGATTACAGAGTTTCCATAACAACCACAAATAAAAGAAGAGATAAAGGATCCCATGTCTCAAGTCACGAGAACTACTAAAGAATCTTTTATCTCTTAAATTTGAGGAAAGAGAATTCCTACTCACTCTCCTCAAATTCTCTTTCCAACCAAGAACCCTCATACGCACCCATGGAATTGAATGAAAGACGATCCAGCTTTGGCCTCTAACTAAACTGTTCTGAAAAAACTTGGGTATAAAGTTGCACTATGTGCCCCCTTATTTTTGTAGAATCTGAAGATAAAGACCCTTTTTTTTTAAGTAATAGAAGATTTTATTAAAAAGCATGAGGCGCCCCTAAGTACAAAAGAAGTATACACAGAATAATCAAAGCTAACCAACAAACCCACCAAAGGCCCTCAAACCTGAAACCCACAAAGAAAACATTACACTACATGACGTGAGCCTTTCTTTTCCCGCGCCGAGAGGAAGAGCTAGCAACTCCATAGTTAATGGCACTTTTTAAATTCAAAAGCTCCCTCTTACCCTTAATAGTTAATGGTTGCTACCCTACAACCCGATGATAATCCTCCTCAATGTCCTCCAAGATCGCCAAAGACAGATCCTTGTCCTCTTCACTATCCATCAACCAATCCAATGACATGTCTGGGAAGTAAGAATCTAGGGGGAAAGGGGAAACACCATCCTCCTCATCCCAAATCTTGCCGCCCTGATCCGACACAACAATCTCCCCAGACGGGCCGAAGCCTACTGGCCACTTTTGAGATTGGGCCAATCTAGTCGACCTGAAGTCCTCAACCTTTTCAGCACTTATGGTGTCAGAGGTGCAGCCACACAAGGGGGGGGGGGGGAGCCCCTTTTACCCAATCATCCTTAACAACCATAATCGACGACGAAGCGACCGGCAACCTGGGCGAGGGAGGAGGACTACCTTTCACAGTCAGACTTGGATTAAGAAACACCCACTGTAGAAAACCCCTCACCAGAGTAGAATGTTGTGCAGCCCCGAAAAAAGTGACATTCTTAGCTTTCTCTACACCAACTGATCCCGAAAAAGGCGGAGGCAACAAGAGCACCTGCTCTGACGAAGTATTCTTCCGGCCAACGTAACAAGCAGATACCTGGCCCTGTGTAGCCTCCAACGAAATTTGTGCAACGAACCCAGCAACTGGCGTGGATTGATATTGCACCAACAGAGCACTAAGAGACTCCACTGCCTCAAGAAGAAGAGAATCTTTCACTGGAGCTCCTCTGGCTTCCTTAACTCTCTGAAAATATTTCGAAGTCTGCGTGTACACTGACCGAACTAAGGAAGTCCCATTCTTCGACATCCCCGGAAGCGAGCGGAATCTTTCTCTCAAAGCTACAGCCCCTGATGAATGGACAACAAATTTTTCTGGCACAAAAGAATCTGGGCCAAAGGTAGACATAGAAGAAGACGGGGTCAAGACAAATGATTCAGTAGACCTCACCTGGATAGACCCATTAGCCGTCGAAGACTCCAGCACCATTCGAATCTTCTACCTAATGAAAAAATTGAGTTCTTACCTCCATCTCTCAACCAAACAACCCTAGATATATGCCTCCAGCTCACTTCATAAAGAATCAGCCTTTCAAAAGCCCTAGAAAATTCCACCTTTCTCAACCTTTCCTCTCAATCAAGGCTCTACCTTATGCAATGATATCAGGCTCTCAAATTCCATCCACTAAATTCTTTTTCCGCTTCCCTACATTGCCATAGATCTCTTCACTCAACTTTTTCAAATCAGTTTTCAAAACTCTCAATTTACGTGCCAACACAAAACTAGGGGAGCCCTGAAAATTGTATGACTTCCACCATGTGTTTCACTTGATCCACAAAGCCCACCAACTTCAACCACAGTCTTAAACTTAAAATACCAACTTCTCCTATTTGGAACCCCACAATCGAGCATCTTCAGGAAGTGATCTAACAAGAGTCTATGAAGTCTCTAATGATCTTCCCAATAATTAGAGAATAGAAACCTATCAATTCTAGACCAACATTGGTCATCATGATTGCTGGACCATGTGAAGTTTCCACCCACAAGAGAATGATGTCCATAATACCCTGTTCAAAAATCAAATCTAGGGGGGGGCTGTGAGAGGACTTTTGAGGAGATTAAGTATTTTTTTAAACACCCTATATCTATCATAATTTTTTTTGTTCTTTTTGCTCCTACTAGAGAGGTGGGTTGTCTTGTATACTTCATGCGTAACTAGGGGCGCCTTACACTTTTAATGAAATTTCAATTATTATTATTATTTTTTTTTGATAGGTAATCAAAGAAATATCATTAAGAAGGCGTAAGGTACCCCTAAGCACACAGGATGTATACACAAAGGACACCAAAACAAAATTTCAATTCCTTATTAAAAAAACTGAAATCTAAGAAATTCATCATAGCTGGAGAATGACAGGTATCTCCTGATTTTTTTTTTTTTTTTTAATAAGTAATCAGCAGACTTTATTAAAAGCGTAAGGCGCCCCAAAGTACACTGGAAGTATACAAAGAAGATCACCTAACTAGAAGGGGAAAAACGTACAAGAAAATCATCAAAGCTAATCAACACCGAAAAGACAAACGTTACAGTCCAAAGATACAAAGTATGGAAACAATAGGATAAAATGTCCTCAAAGGACCTCTCCAAGTCCTCAAAGCACCTATTATTTCTCTCTCTCCATAAACACCAAAAAAAACAAGCACCATCTTCTAGACTGCAACACTCCCCCCCCTACCTGAAGACCACCAACATGCCAGCAACTCGACGACCCTTCCAGGCATCACCCACGATAACCCAAAACAACCAAAAAAGGCACTCCACAAAGCAGATGCTAACTCACAATGCAGAAGAAGATGATCTACCGTCTCCTCGCTCTTCTTGCACATACAACATCTGTTCAGCACAATCACATGTCGCTTCCTGAGATTATCTTAGGTCAGAATTTTGCCCCAAGCCGCCGACCATGCAAGGAATGCTGCCCTTGGAGGAGCCTGTGTCCGCCACACACTCTTCCAGGGAAACCTCCTCCCTTCCGAACACGCCAAGGAGAAAAAGAGAGACTTGACCTTGAAAGTTCCTCTTTTGGAGGGGTTCCACTATAATCTATCTTCAAACCCTCGACTCACTCAAGCTGCATGCAACACCTGGAAGAAAGAGGCAAAGACATCCACCTCCTAGTCATGCGCCTCTCTAGAAAAACTCACATTCGACTGATTGGACCCACCTAGCATCTCCAAATTATCCGCAACTGAGGCATCCTTCGCACAAGCATACTAAAAAGAATCGGGAAAGCTATCTTGAGAGTTGTATCTCCACACCACCAATCATGCTAAAAGCTAACCCTAGTCCCATCCCCCACTACAAATCTCGTAAAGCCTTTGAAAGTTTCCCACCCTTTTCTAATGTTCTTCCATAACCCCACCCCAAATGCTCCTCCAGGATCAACAGAACCCCACCCTCCCCATAAGCTTCTATACTTCGAATCTACCACAACTCTCCACCAAGCAACTCTCTCCGTCCCATATCGCCACAATCATTTCCCTAAAAGAGCGCGATTGAACACCAATAAATTCCTAATTCCCAACCCTCCTTCCTTGATCGGAGTGCAAACCTGCGACCACTTCTCCTGATTTCTCACTTTGACATTAAATAAAATTAAAATCTCCCCCAATTTACCATGGCTTCTACCACCAGCTCATAATCCCAACCAATTCATCCCAAAACACTACCCCAGTGTACGACACACATTGTGAAGATGTAAAGTGTTGCATATACTTAAAAGAATATCAAATTCAAAATCTCAAAATCACCAATTGACTGAAACTACAAAAATGCAATATTTATGAATAAGGCTAAAAAAAAAAAAAAATATTATGTAAGTGAAAATGATAAGCATCCTCTTAACGTGAAATCTCACAAGTTTCATTTCAAAAAGCACTCGTACATACAAACATGTACATACAAACATGAACATGCGTAAAGTGAATAATTGTATATATATGTGCAAGATAAAATTGTCCTGTGAAGTTTTTTCAATCAAAATTTGCAAAATAAAGCAATAAAAATTGAACAACCACCACAAAGTGAAAGGGGAAATAGTGCTATAATTCCATCATCACTAAAACATCTGTATTCTAATAACAACTGCAACAAAAATGAATTGAGCTGCATAACAGAATTCACTTTTCAGAAAAGGGAATTACTCACAAGTTTTCTTTCAGGCTCTAAGACACTGTTCAGTCTTTCAAGTACACTGTCATCAGCCAAGGAAATTTCATCCACAAGAAACAAATCACCATCCTTCATTGCTTGTACAAGGGGACCATCTTGCCACTTAAAAATGGTCTGCCACTTCTGATGCAGCTCTAAGAGTTCTGTTACCATTTTCTCAAGAATAGCAACATCTTCTGTAGAGACAATGGAACATGAAGCTAGGCCATGTTTGTAATAAGTTAACATCTTAGTCAGCTGATCAAGAGTCGAAGACGCTTGACTAATATCTGAAGAAATGGTCTAGAGCAAAAGAGATTTATCAGAAAACTATGTATCAAAAGTAACAAGATAAACAATAAAATACTTACAAAGTCCTGAGGATAGTGCATAAAAGCCTCCGATATCATCACTTGTTCAATTTTTTCTTTAAATTTTGCAACAAGTCTTGACCTCTCTCGAATAGGATAAAAACCCTGCGAAACAATCATAAGTTGTCACTTCAAAGAAAATTAAATACTTCCAAAGGATTTTCAGAAGGTATTGTAGCAGGAAGAGAAAGCACACACGGATAAACCATAAAAAATAACCAACCCCTAGGAAATCAGATGTCTCTGTGTATTGATGGCAGTTCAGTATATGCAATTTCAAGCCCATATCAATACTCAGTAATTGACAGACCGTAGTCTTCCCACCCCCAGTTTCACCAACAAGAAGTACAGGCTCACGCAATTCATAGCAACGCTTAACAAGAAAGTGCAGTCTCCACATACTTTTAGTCCAGACGACACTGCAATAAACGGTTTATTAGTCAGTGTAAATGACTGTAAGATAAATTACAAGCTACCAACAGTAAGGGGGAAAAAAAATCTGAGGCTCTCAGCTCATACTTTCGCAGACTTTCCGAAACTCCTGCAGCATCACAAGGGTTGAAAGAAAGGTTCCCGCCAACTGGTTCCTGAAAAAAAGGAAACTTGAGGATATTATGTTCATTATTCAACATTAGCACGACTATGATTATCATTCTTCTGTGGCAGAATAGAATAGGAAGTAGCTTGACATTCCCTCCACCATGCCAAGGAATGTAGCATGCACATAAATTTGGATGCATGGAGATGCAACCAATATGCCAAAACATGATCCAAAAAAAAAGCGGAAAATAATCACACAACACATGCACTTGCAACAACTGCCCATGCACATTATACCTGCTTGTACAAGTCATCTTTGACAAGTTTAACCTTAAGATGTTCCTCCAAAACTTCTTGGACAATACACTTCTCATCCTCATCTCGTAACCTTTCTGCCAGAAGATAGTAACCATCTTTAGCCAAGTCCTCATAGGAACTCCCAAATGTCCGGAAACGATCAGCCCAACGGAACAAATCTCGTGGAGTTATAAACCCATGCTTTCCGGCAAAAATTTTGCTACTCTGCCTGCGCACCTGCAAATCCTTCATGACACCAACCATTTTCTTAGCATAGCTTTCAGGAATTTTACACCTGTTCTCTAATATTGAGCTCAACTCATCTTCTGGGATTTCGTCCACATGGATCTCCACAAAACGGTTGCGAAACGCTCGAGAAAGCATTTTACGCCCACCATAGAAAGTAGGTGGATTTTGAGTGGCAAAAAGCATGAAATCAGGATGTGCTTGTATAGTTTCCTGCAGTTCAGGCACAAAAAGCTCTCTGTTGTCATCTAGCAATCTGTTCAATGCTTCTAGCACATCAGTTGGGGCCAAGTTAAGCTCATCCAAAACTATCCAATAACCATGACGTACAGCCTTAACCAACACACCTTCATGAAATACAAGCTTTCCACTAGCATCGGTTATGTAGGTACCTAAATATTCTTGTAAATCAGTGTGTTCATGGTTATTGATCCGTACAAATTCGTGACCAGTTACTGCAGCAAGATACTGAACAAGGCTAGTTTTCCCACTAGACGTGGGTCCCTGTAGGAGAACAGGATACCTGCTAATCAAAATAGCACGTGCCAAGTTTCTAAGATGCTCCCTAACACTTTTAGTTAAAACATAGTTCTCCAGAAAATCATCAGACTTGGAGTTCTCTTTAAAGGTTAAGTAACCATCAAAAGGTACATGTGAAGGCATATTTCCCCCCAACAAATATGACAAGATCATTTGATTCATTATCTTAGCACTGGGTCTGTCCAACAGAGTGAGAAAAAACATACAGAACCCATCATGTATTGCTTTTTGAAATCCGAACTTCCTTTCGGCTTTCCTTGTATATTCTAATGCTCGGTAGAGAGACCTTAAACTGTATTGTGGTTTCTGATTAGCCCCATCTTGCAACCTCTCTTCTGAGTCCTTTTTGGCTGCTTTATAAAAGCGTACAATTTTATTCACTAATTCTCGACTACTTTTGCTGTCATTCATAAACTGATTAATAAATATGGTCAGATCTTCATCATCCAACACATCATCAACAAAGTATTCTGTAAATCTACTCCTCAAAGTGAAGGGCAAATCCCGCTTCCCAGCATCAGTTGCAGGATTCATACAAGCAAATATACGAAAATTAGGATGTCGCTGTATATAATTAACATCCCCTCTTTCAGCTAAACAGAGTGACCCACTCTCTCCTTCAAGAACACCAATAACTCTCTGCAAAGTCTCTGGTGGTGCCAAATTCACCTCATCAAGCAAAATCCACTCACCATTTCTAAGTGCAGTTACAAAAACTCCTTCTACAAATGAAAATATCATGCCAGATGAAGCACCAATTTGCCCACGGGCAGTTTCAAGCTTGAAAGAAAAGTTTTCCCAAGCTTTGAGCCTTTCTTCATCCAAAGGTTTCTTGCGCTTTCTTCCAGACCCAGATCTTTCCTCTTGAACCAACTTTTGGAAAGAATCAACACCTTTTTGAAACCCAGATAGTAACATATTCCAATTCTTACCACCAAGGTGCATTTGTAAACGGGCAAGAAAGTCAACATTGACCTGAAGATAAGAGCATATAAAAGCATAAGTTATCTCCAGAGAATGTATAACACAGGACAAGCAAGCATTGGAAATTTTTTTTAAAATAAAGAAAACCTTCATGGAGAATGTCTTGGAGAAAAGATCCTCAAACTCCTTATAAAGGGGAAAGCATATGAACTGTGCATCCATAGGCTTAAATCCCCCTAATAAGTCAGCAACATCACTTTGCTGACTTAAGTTCTGCAACAAAAAATCAAATTGATACAGTCAATATTGCTTGTAAGAGGTACCATGCATACAATAATTCATCTAGAGAGAAAGAGGACTCAGTAAATATACCAAAACAGTAAGTTTCTGACCAAGCTTCATGGCCAGATACTGCACAAGTGTAGTCTTTCCTGTACCAGTTTCACCAACCAAGAGAACAGGCTCCTTACACTTGACTGAGGAAGCTATTCTCTCAAGCACATGCAGAGAACTACGAATCTCAGCAAAAGGTTTCTTTTGGTCGTGTAACTGCAAAATTGACATGAAAATATTAATACACTAGCTAAGGTCAAAGAAGAAAATAAAGAAAAATGACAAATGTCTCCCACTGACAACTCTATGAGTGCGTTGAAGATAAACTCGGCCAACTCTTAAATCTGTTTGCAAATCCTGCAGTTCATTTCCGACAATGAGATACTGAAAATGCCAACTAATCAAATATAAAATTTTATCACAATCAATCACAAAAATAACCTGAATCATAGGTTTATTATGAGGATATAACGTCTCTGCTTCTGAAGTTGGCACCGCCCACAGCTTTGCAATGTCTTTCATGATTATCAACCGATTTTCAGCTGAAGTTGAAAAGGCCGCAAATATATCAACAGCCTGGGAACACAGACAATGCTTCAGTTATCAAATAGACAGGGAAAGCAAATGAGAGAGAGAAACTTTATCGCCTGAAGAAGAAGAATACCTCTTGATAAATGCAATGACACTCGTAAGCTGACAAACCATCTCCACAGAAGCTAAAGCCTAAACCTGAGATTCGCTTGCACCATTTAAGAAGATCCCTGCCAAAAGAACAAAATGATACAATTTTTTTTTTTTTTTTTTTTTGATAGGTAATCAAGTGCATAATATAAAAACCGTAAGGCGCTCCTAAGTACACTGGGAGTATACGCAAGGACACCAAACACAAGAAAAAAGCAAGACAAACAAAGGAAAACCCAATGCCCACAAGCAACCCAACAACCCAAAAAGAAACCCACAAACCAAAAGCCCACAAGCTCGAAACCCACACGAAGCATAACAAAATGATACAATTATTATATCCAACAGAGGTTAACATAACAATAGCAACCGTAACAGCTATGGTTACCTTAACGAGAACCTGCTCAGATAACTAGGAGAAGCAGAATTTCTGGATTGAAATCCCGCCAGTTGGTGTACAGGAGAAGAGTTAACCCTTTCAAAGGTTTCTGCCAGAGAAATCGGTCAATATATAGGTAAGAGATCAAGCTATGTGAAGCTATTAATTAACAACATATATTACCCACCTATGAGTTTCTCACAAATTGGCTCTAAATTCGGATACCAAGCTTTTATTATATTTTGCAAGTCTTCATTATTTGGAGGCACAATCATCACTTTCCTCCAAAAAACACCAATTTTTCCACCTGAAACCAAAGAAAGGCATTCTCTAACAGATATGAACTGCACTGGTTTTAAGCAATATAAGAGCTATTAATAATCTACACAGTAGGCACTATAAAAATAAAAATACTATGGAGGACAAAGAAATATCAAGTGACAAGGAAAGGCAATAGGCGGGGCTGGGTGGATTTTTATCCCCATCCCACCCTCACATAGCCATTTCCAACCCCATACTCAAGAGAATGATGTACATTTATCCCTGCCCCACCCCCATGAAGAACCCTTCATCTCCCATCCCCCACTCACATCACCCCATTGACGAACCAAAAGATTAAGTTAGCAAACTGATAGTAATTAAAAATGAACTGAAAAGACCAAGATGAAGCAGTCTATAAAAATAGTAATCCCTGGGAACAATAAAGAGATGAGGGAGGAATGAAAATCACAAATACCAGATCTGTATTTGTAGGAATTCGGTTTTTGATAAAGGAAGAAAAAAATATGAAAATGAACTGACAGGGATCACGAAATAGAGTATGTTGAAGTAATCTTCTGATGTAGGACAAGTTATCCCCCCATATTTAAGTAATGGCTAGGGTTTTCTTATGTCTTTTCTTCTCTTAAATTTAGGGGCCTAGGGCTTTGAGACTATAAATATGTAATACTTTGGAGTATGCCTCCATGTCATTTCTTTTTCTGTTTTTTTTTTTTTTTGGGATAAAGTAAAGCAATTTATTAAAAAGTGCAAGGAGCGCAACCCAAGCACAAAGAGTATACAAGAGAAAGATACCCAAAAAGATTGTAAACAAATAGCACCGCAGTGCTGGCTGTCATATCATTATTCCAATATGAATGTTTGGTTTCCTATGTGTCTTTCTCTTCACGTGATTCACAGAAATCTAGGAAGAAGAAAGTGTTCTTCCCCCTTTCCACCTGCTGCTATGTCATCTTTGCATTAAGAATGGGAGAAAAGTTATGGTGGCAGTTCAATGGCACCAGGTCAAAACATGGCATACAATGAGACATGGGTATGAAAAGTAGAGAAGACAGGCTGCAGAGAAAAATTGAAAAAAGTAATGATCTCTTGTAATAAGCTTATAATAATTAAATAAAACCCAAATGCAGCCCAAATATGTTCCTTAATGGGGTTCTCCTCTCTTTCTAAACCAAGTATCCAGTGGATTTTTGTTCTTCTTTTAGCATGTAAGGGGAACTTTCTTTGTATACATCTTGTATGCTAAGGTTGTGCCCCTTATGCTTATCAATGAAATCAATTATTTATCAGAACAAAAAAGTATCCAGTGGTAAAAGAATCATAAGAATTCAAGTAAAAACCACAAATAATTAACGCAAAATAACACCAAGACAGATAAGGACATTTCCCAAGACATGTACCCAAAGACAAGAATTGCAAATGATGACACAAACCTTCTGTACTGTGCAAAATATCAAATCTGGAAGTTGAAATTGTGGAAAATAGTCGAAAACTTTCTGCTACCCTTATTTCCTGCAAAGAAAATGCTTCAATAAATGAATTCAATTAAACTAAAAGCAGAGTAGATGACAATTTATGTAGTACAAGATTTCATCTAACCACCACTTCAGCAATGGAGTTTTTAAACAAAATAATACCCAAAAATCCCAAATCAGTAAAAATACAACTGAAATCATGAATCAAGAAAAACAAAAAGTTATGAAACAAAACACAGTAGTAAAAAAGTAACAAATTGATTGTTCAAGCAGACAGCGCTCTCCAAAGCCTACCTTTCTCTTCTTCGCGGATGTCCCCCCCCCCCCCCCCCCCAACCAAAGCGCTTGGCGGTAGGGGAATGCTTTTTTATTCAAAATCTCAAGTTCTATCCACTACAAACTTCAATAATTTGAGTGACTTACTGCAAGCTTCATTTTATTTTATCCAGATAAAGAATTTCACTATGTGATGATATATGAATCTTGTGTCCATGGGTGATAAAGGGGGTGTTTGGCAACAGGCTGGAGTCAGCCTAGACACTGTACACTCTCGATAATAGTGCTTTGTCAACACAACTCATCAGTCTCCCATTTATGAAATTACACTCTTGTCCTTCATTTTATTCCCCTTTTTTTTTTCCAGCGCACGAAGGCTGCCTAACCTCTGTTTTCTTTCCTTTTTTTCCCAGGCAAGAACTCTGCCACCAGCCTTCGTTTTCATCCCCTTTTTCCCAGCGCACGAACTCTTCTCCCTCACACAATCTCCCCTGCGAGCCCATCACACAATCTCCCCTGCGAGCCCATCACACTTTCACCCCCAAATCATCCAACCATCAATTATTAATTCACACTTCGCCTCTTTAATTTTTTTTTTTTTGGGGAGGGGGGTGTCCCCCAGCTCCACTACCACCGACACCACCAGAATCAAACAATTTTTTTTTTGATAAGTACCAGACTCAAACAATAACCCCAAATGTTTACCCTTTCATGAAAAATCCATCCCAGAAAGCCAAATTTTCCTTATAATTTCACTTGCACGAGAAGTGAAATTTGATGAAGGCCACAAAGGGAAAATGGGAAAATGGTGGCCGGTCTCTTGTAGAGACTGTTCAATTCCTTTCTTTCTCTAATTTTTTTTCATTTTTTCTATCTAACCAAACAAGGCAAAATCTATATGCAGTACACAAGCCAAAAATCTATATGCAGTACCTTCGATCGTGATCTTGTGCGTGGGGGACGTTGAAGGATGGAGCGCAGGGGGTTGGGGGGGGAGGACACCTGTTCGGTGCTCTGGGGATTTTCAAGGGAAAAAAATCAAAAAGTGAAGGATGGAGCAGGGGGAGGACGCCTGGTTCTGTGCTTTCACTGCTTTGGGGATTTTCAAGGAAAAAAAAATCAAGAAGTGAAGGATGGAGCACAGGGGGGATGCTGGTTGTGTGCTTTGGAGATTTTCAAGGAAAAAAATTCAGGAAGTGAAGGATGGAGCGCAGGGGGGCAATATGGTCAAAAGTGTGTGAAATTTTGAGGTTGAAAGTTCAAAGTTTATGGTCAACCAATCAAATAGTAAACAATATCTAGGACAAGGCTGTTGCCAAACGAAGCCAAAATCTAAATTCTAACCTTGCATCTTTTAAGGAGTGGATTTGAGACAGCAAGAAAATACATTAGCTATGCAGTAAGTGATCCCATAAATTATGTAAATAAGCCAAAAACTCTTGCAAGAATTAGAAATAAATAAATGAATGAATAAGATGATGTGGAGTGTTAATAAATAAGAAAAAATGAAGTGTGACTGGCTGAAGTATACATGAGAATTAAGACTCTGCATACCTATTAACTACCTTGACTGCCAACTGACAACCTCTATCTTATAGCTATTAGTACTTAACCCTCTACAGCACCTTCATTTTTTTTTTTTTGATAAGTAATAAGTATATTATCAAAATGCGTAGAGGGGTGCAACCCATGTATACAAGAGATATATAGGGAAGCCCCTATTGATTAGAAAAAGATTTACAGAGCTCTAAGAAATCATAAAAGGTGGACTCATGCGAGTTCGACCAAGTCCCGCTCCAAGAGAACAAAGTATGTAACGCCAACTTCCTCAACTCAATCATGCCACTCTCATTATCCTCTAGGCTGCGTACATTTCATTCTCGCCATAAACACCACATCACACATAATGGGACTAGCCTCCACATACGCAAAGCATGCCTATTACCCAATTGACCCCTCCAACTTTCCAAGATATCACTCACCTTTCGCGGCATAGCCCAACTCACTCCAAAGAGTTGAAATAATACATTTCATACCTCATTTGCAACCTCATAATGTAGGAGTAGATGGTCAATGGACTCTCCACAATATTTACACATATAACACCACTCCATTACCATAACATTCCTCTTTCGTAAGTTGTCCAAGGTGAGGATTTTTCCTACCGTCGCCGTCCACACAAAGAAAGCCACTCTTGAGGAAGCCTTCACCTTCCAAATACTCTTCCACAGAGCAAACGTCTATGCCTTCAACTTAATTTACTTATTGGAAAGAATTCAGCACGCAATTATGCAGACATACTCAACAAGGAAAACACAAGTTGTAGTAAAAATAATCAAGCATAAACAGCACCTAATAAACAATGACTATTACCAACCATATCAGATTAAGAGCTTAGTGGCATAAATATTGTGACAAAAACACTAAGTTTGGTTCAATCACATTGTGCATATTGGTGGGGGTTACAATGTCAACATAAGCAGAGAAGTGCTACATGTTATCTTTTCAAGCGACTTTAACACTAAGTACAAATAATTACCTCCCCATGTCCATTTGAAAATGAGCTTGCACCTTCCAGTAAAGATAATAAGATGGATTGCACATCAGATGGTGCTTTGTCAAAATCTTCAAATACAACCCAAAACCCATTCTGAACAGCCTGCAGAAAAGAAAAACTGATGTTATTACAAAACCATACATAAAGATGCTAATAGTCAAAGTAGTATAGAAATACTCCCTTCACCCCATATTGTTGGTCATCTATTCTATATTGAGATGTCAACAAATATCGTCCATTTTAAAGTGTCAATAAATACAATTTCAATAACGTACCATACCCTTTGTTTCATTTGCAATGTAAATGTCCCATTTTCATTTCTTTTATTTGAGTTAAAGTTCAAGGTAATTTTGGAAACTCGCATACTTTGTTTGGAAAACAATCTATTGAATGATTTCTCCTTAATAAGTTTGATATTCTAAAAGTACAATATATGACGGAGGGAGTATATCACTCTTTGTACTATATATATGTATGCATGAATTATCCAGAAGAAAACAAACCTGGGTAAGTGATCCAGGCTGCCATCTAAATTCACCAGGTCGCTCTGAACAAACATAACTTCCCAATAACGTTTTACCATCAATTTGATCATCCATATGAATAAACAGAACTGTGGAACAGAGAGAGAAAGAGATTTTTTTAATAAGCAATAAAGTAAAAATTAAAAACAACAAAAGAGGTTTGGCATCAACAATACAATACAAACATTTGGCATCATCAACATGTTTTTTTGAGCATGTACTTGAATTTTCACAATACAATATGCAATTTCCGTCATTTCATATTATCAAAGTGAACTCAATTAAATTTTTTTTTTTTTTTAATTAAGTTGAACTCAATTATAAATTTAACAGCCATGTTCTTTCTACCTGAGATATGTGTGTGTGTGTAAATTTAACAGTCACGTTCTTTCTAGCTGTGTGTGTAGCTCTGTGTGTGTGTGTGTGTGTAAATTAACAGTCACGTTCTTTCTAGTTGTATGTGTAGCTGTGTGTGTGTGTGTAAATTAACAGTCACGTTATTTCTAGCTCTGTGTGTGTGGAGCTCACAACCCACCAATGTGGAGCTCTTTTTTTAACAACCCCTCTCA
This sequence comes from Corylus avellana, assembly GCF_965113065.1. NCBI lineage: Eukaryota > Viridiplantae > Streptophyta > Magnoliopsida > Fagales > Betulaceae > Corylus > Corylus avellana. The sequence goes on along the minus strand of NC_142495.1, from coordinate 9,566,060 downwards.
CATTCTGACACTAAAGAAACAGAAGAAATCTAGTAAAGCCAAACAGGCTCAACAAACCCAGCTGAACTGAGACATAAACAAACGGACCAACCACATGGAGTCTACCGACAAAATACCAGACTTCAATACCAAAGTAGAGCATCTAACCCAAATTGTAAGCTAATAGGCATGAGGCAGAACTTGTACATACATAAACAACTATTAACCAAGCCCACCCAGCCAATGTGAGAATTTCTTTAACAATTAGCCAAATCTACATTCATTGGAACCATGAGCAACATAAAACAGCAAACTAATTGATAAAATAAATAAATGAATATGCGTAATTAAACAAAGGAAAAATTACTTAATTGGTCCCTTGGGTTTACAATTGTACCGAACTTATCCCCAGGGAATCAAAAGTATCTTAAACATCCATGAGGTAAGACATTTATCCAAAGTGGTCCCTGCCATCCACAATTTGACACAAACCATGAGGTAAGACATTTATCCAAAGTGGTCACTGCCATCCGCCATTTGACATAAACCATTAGAGCTTTTGATCTCATTCGGTTCCTGAACGAGATGCACGCGTGGATCCATGTCACAACCATTCACCAATTAACATGTTGTATAACCAATGGCTCAATCTATAGTAAAACTACAGTTTTATTTTCAAATTTAAAAAATAAATAAAAATAAAAACAAAAAACAAAAACAAAAACAAAATTAAAGAAAAGGGGCCGCCCCTCACTTGGTAACGCCCGAGGCATGGTTGACCATCCCTCACCTAGTGTTGCCCCTCATATGGTGAGAGGCAAACCCTCTTTTTAATAAATAAATTATAATAGGTAGAATCACCAGCCATGCCACACGTCAATCGACAATTGGTTGTGGTGTGGATCCACGTGTACATCTAATGATTTCTATCAAATAAATGAAGGTAAGAACTATTGTAGACAGGTAACTTACCCCAAAGATCTTTAAGATACTTTTGAAACCACCCCCCCCCCCCCCCCCCCCCCACGGCCCAAAGGACTAAATAAGTAATTTTTCCTAAAACAAATTCAAAAGGTGAAAAAAGAAGTCCAATTGAACAAATTGGTTGCAAGTACAAATTGACTTGCAAAAAAAAAATTTCTAATTTACCAAACCACTACTGGAAACTTGGGAAGGGTTTAACCAAAAGGTATATGCAGGAGGTGTTCCATTAAACTGAAGAAGGGATAGGCAAAGAAAAGAAATACCTTGATTCCCACTATCAATGGCCAACTTGTTAATAAGAGCAGATTTTCCAGCACCAGCAGGACCATATAGAAGAACAGGCCACTTTTGACTTACTGCCAACACGACCATCTCAAAACTTTTCCTCACAGCTGACGTTAAAACAAACAAATTTCCAACTGATTTATCATCCCTGAAGACCACAAAAAAAAAAAAAAAAAAATATTGATTATAAATATGAAAGCCAAAAGAATCTTGGTGAAGTAGGTGGAAACACTTCCTAGGATGTTTTAGGTTGAAGCAATAACACATCACCCAAATTTATACTCAAGAAAAATCAGAAACATCAATGTGAAGTGCAAAAAAATGCCAGGAATTTTTTGTAACAGACTGTTTCCTTTTATATGATAAATCCTACCATGTAGCAAGCCTTTTACTCCGAGTTGGCGGCTCAGTCTCACGAAACTGTGAAGAGGAAATTTCCAGAGCTAAAAGGCCAGAAGATTTGAGACAAGTCTCTTGATTGAAATCAATACTTGTACTGGGAAAACTCAACTTATATTGTTCAGATGAATCGATAAACCAGCCAGCCTTCTCCAGTGATGTATCTTGACAGAACTTCTCCCAGCTAAAAATAGAAAAAGCAAGATGAATATTTATGACTACAAATTGTCTAAATTTTAATTTAAGAACAGCAATTTTCTCAGAGGAGTAAACAAAACCAACCGCAAAAAACATGTAAATGCTTCTTCAGTCTCCATACTAAAGTCTGTAGTTGGTCTGCAGCTTGTTTTGAGAACAACTGACAAAATCTGTATCCCACACCATCTAATGTCTGCAATAACAATATCTGCATATCCACCACTGTTGCTAAGGTCAAGATTGGCAGATTGCTTTACAAGGTCCAAGAAACAGGACCAGTCCCAAAGTTTAGAAAATAATTCTGAGTCCACTAGCAGGAGGCGGTAAGATGTCTGAGCAGCACGTAGTAAACGAGTTCCAACCTGATCAAACAAAATCAAATCTACATACAGTTAAAATAATAAAAATAAAAAATTATATATATATATATATATATATATATATGACCATGAAATTTATAACGAGAGAATCCAAGAAAACAACGGCATATGCCGCGCAAAATATGGGGAAAAAAACTTAAGAAAACAATTTATGAATCTTCTTAATACCATTTAGGAGCTAATAGTCCCACCATACGACGCATAAGCTGATGTTTAATGAGAAAAGACAACAAACAAAAGCATGACAGAGAAGTGAATTATTCCAGATGGTCAGAAAATGGGTAATATGCCATGGACTGACTCGCGTGAAAAAGGATACGGTCTTAAAAGCATCAACTCCCAAAGATACGTTTCCTTGGTTTTGGATAGGCAAAAAGGTTATTTGAAAACCCACCAAAGGGATACAAACCATGAACACAGGAAGTATAGAATAGTGCACCAGCCAAAAAGAAACCAACTAAAAAAAATCTGGCACAAAGACATGCCAATCATAATATCACTCACACACACAAACACACCCAGATATGCATGTTTGCTAGTATGTTTACTCAAGTAAGAACCATAGACATCAACAAATCTAGCACCGGCCACAAACACCACACATATCTATAACACCCCCCCCCCCCCCCCCCCCCCCCCAACCCCCAAATACACAACCCAGATATGTATGTTTGCTGGTATGTTTACTCAAATAAGAACCATATACATCAACAAATCTAGCACCACTCACACACACCACACATATGTATATTTGAGTTTTTTGCTCAAATGAGAACTATTGATCTCAAACAATTATAACTATTTATAAGTTTATTTGTCAATGTTGATTGACAAAAAAATGCAATATATCCTCTATTTTGACTAAACAGAGTGGAAACAACAAACATGACTCTCAGACATGGACTAACCCATCCCTGCCCCCTCCTCCCCCCTCCCAAACAAAAAATAAAAAGAAGCAAGAGCCTAAAAAGGTTAACATAGGGCCAGGACTATTTCTCGTTATTGTCCTAATTGCAAGTCAAAGGAGGGGCACTACCAGTAATGTATAGATTTATGAGGTTCCTTACCCAAAAAAAGAAAAAAAAAATGGTAACAAGAACAGTAAGACGAAAGGAGGTGAAATGAAATGGCAAAGAATTAGCAAATCAATATGCTAACATTACTACGTCAAGACTTGAGAACAAGGTATAATCCACAACATTACAAGCCAATATGTACTCATCCTAGGATTTGATCACTATAAAAAATGTAATCCAAGTGGGGGAAGATAAATTCTTCCCCGCTGCTCCCTCATTGCCTAACAGGAAATCCATTCATGTAATTTGACCTAAAAAAATACATGCACCATCAATTCAAAGAAAGATATACAAGATTGGAATCACAAAACTATCCTACATGAAGCTCATAAGAGATGGCATGAATACTGATGCATATATAGTCCCGACCCCTTCCTCACCCAAATTATTTCACATGCATGTTTGATTCACAGAGTGACAGAGATTCTGAAAAGACTATCAACAGTGGTTCCTCTAAGAAAGTCCAATTAGAAAGCATTCACATACCTTACCACGGAGGTCATAAATTTTTCCTTCCATCGAAATGCGTTCAAAAGGAGATGGAGCAAATTTGAAATAATTTAATATAGGCCTGCACCAAATAATCAACACATATCTTAAGCATATATACATGACAATTAAACTTGTCTAGCTAAGTTCCAATAAGAAACCTAGTGGCACATTCAATAGTATTCAGAAATCAAGGGAGGACATTGATATAAATGCGTCCAAAGGAAACATCAAACTCACAGGAAATGGTGCCTCTTAATGCATTCACAACGCATGATCAACATTATCACACACATAACATGAACTCTACAATATAAATACACTGCCAATCCCATATTCCATGCAAAATTTTGCTTCTCCAAACACTAGGATCCACTAAGATACTTAGCCATAAAGGGAAAAAAAAAAAATCATTATAAGTCCAATGGTGAAAGAATGACATAAACAAGGAGAAAACAAGCCACTTACTAATAATAGTATTGGAAATCAATGATAACATAAACCAAAGGTAGAACCTCGTGTGAGCACATCAGCTTACCTCAATAAAAAAGGAGCCAAATCAAGGGCGCGGCATGCTGCCAAACAAGCAAGCTCATGAAGATCCAGACCCCTCCCACCTCGATTGTAGAGCTCAATTACACTGGCAACATCATTCAAAAAATTTCTTTCTTCAGCCTCCGCTAATGTATCATCCGAATTGGATCTTAAATTGGGTACAATCCGAAGCAAGGCCACCGCTTTGTCAACTATCTTTCGGGCTATAGGCCGAAAACACCCCATCAAAGGAATAGTATAGTTTGGGTGCAGAAATACCTCTGCCAGCACATTCACCACCTCCTCTTCTGTCAACATATGTTCCTGCGCAAACCCAAACCCAAATATTTAAATTTTGTGAGGGAAAAAACTTGAAGCTGATATATTCAATCTGTTGCCTATTGGTTGCTCTGAAACTAAATTTACTCTTCCCTACAACTAAACTTAGTCATATACCAATTTTTGCCCAAGCCAATCCGAACCTTTCATCATCTTTATCTTCCTTTCCAAACACCACTTTAGAACCCAACATGAACAGAAGCAAAGTTTTGCAAGTGTAATTCAAATTTTCTCAGAAACCAAACAAAGGGAATACCTTTTTAGCGAGTGCATCGAACTGTGGAAAAGATAGAAGCTTTGGGCAACGAGCAAGAAACCTTTCTAGTGCAAATTTAACACTAAAACTCCCATCCATGGTCATCTCTTCTGTGGCTAGCATATAAGTTGTATAAGAATCAGGAAACGACGGCAATAGTGCACTACTCGTTGAATATATATATATAAATATATAGTATAGATATTCGATTGTTGTAAAGATAGGTATTAATGGCAAATTTACAACCCAAAAGCCATTAAAGCCTCTTCGTCTGGTTCTGTGGCAGACGAGAATGAGATGTATGGTTTTCAGGGGTTTCCCTAGGGTTTTAGGGGTTTAGGGGATCCGGCTTCTATGCTGTGAAATAAAGTACCGTATATCTGCTGTGAAGCTATGGATGGTGGAGATTGAATGGTAGAAATTTTAAAACAAAATTCACCGGGTCTCGGGTTTGCGGGGCGGGTCGGACTATGTCTTTCTTGATTTTCTCATGCTTTTCTTAGACGAGTCACGAGAGAATGATTTAGATACACACGAACACACGAACGCTAAGTAATGATACAATGCACGCCAGGCACAAAATTTTTTTTTATTATTATTTTATTATTTAAAAATAATAATAATAATTTTGCACTGGCGTGCGTGGGCACGCCACGTGCATTGTATCATTACTCCACGAACGCTTATTTTCAGTTAGAATTCTCTTTTATATTGTTTCGAGAAACTCTCTTGGGAGTGGTTTCAGTCACCTCTTTGGCTCATTGGGTTGGCTTGGCCGTAATCACCCCCTAATGGCCAAGGGGATGGCTACAGTTACCCCAAATTTTTTTTTTCTTTTTTTTTGAAAATATATAATTTTTTAATTTAAAAAAAAAATATTTTTTTCAAAAAATTAATTATATAACACGTGTCAATTTTTTATTGGTGCTGACGTGGCGTTTCGTTTAATTTTGGACATAATTTTAATGGAGATACCATCTCCGTCTTTATAAAAACTACATATACCTCTTGTAATAACAATGAAACTCTAGAGAGAAAAAATAATAATAATAATAATAATAAAGAGTTTAAACCCCAGAGGGCAATAAGATATTTAATCCTAATATTTAATAGTTGATTGTTATTTTTTTATTTTTTTATTTTTTGAACAGTTGATTGTTATGAATAGACATTATAAAAAACAATACCCCGACAAAGCAACTTACCCCAAGTAAGGTTCCGGAGGTGGAGTTAATATGCTTAAACCCATTTTGACATTTAATTTAAATGCAAAAATATATATTTTTTAATTCACCTTAATTTATGAATTTATATAAAAATATAATCTAATTTAGATGAATTACGCGGATCACCCATAAGTTAAGTAAATTGACCTAATATTTACCCATTTATTATTACACGTGTTAATTCAGGTCAATCGAAATCGACCCGAACCCGAATATACAAAAGTAACAAAGCCTTAATTACTAAATTTTTCAACCTTATTATTAGGGTTAAACGTATAATTGAGACATGTGGTTTCATTCCTTTAAAAGAAAAAGAAAAAGAAAAAAAAAAAAAAAAAAAAAACAAAACAAAACAAAATTGTATGTGATCCTATACTTTTTAAGTTTATTATTTGGGAAAAATTCACTTTACTTCCCTAAAGTTTCAAGGGTTTTTCAATTTAAACTTTAAAGCTTAAAAATTGACAATGTACCCCCCTAATGTTTCAAAAAATTTCAATTTAAACCTTTCGTTGCTAATTTTTGTCAAATTTGACGAAAATCTATAAAATTACGTAATTACCCTCAGACCTTTTTTTTTTTAATTTTCGTCTAATTTAACGGAAATTAGTAACGAAAGGTTTAAATTTAAAATTTTTGAAATATTAGGGGGGTACATTGCCAATTTTTAAATTTTAGGGTTTAAATTGAAAAACCCTTAAAACTTCATGAGAGTAAAGTGAATTTTTCTCTTATTATTTGATATGTTTGTCCATCAATCGTTTAAAAACTTAACAAAATTTTTGTCATGCATATAAAAAGTCATTTATGTCACATCGACAAAAATGCCAACTTGACTTGACACTTAATGAATAAAATAAAATAAAAATTCAAAGAAAAATTTAAGATAAATGTTATGGAAAAATATAAAAAAGCCCCACAAACTATCAGCCGTTTTCGATTTAGCCCTATAATGTTAAAAAAGTGATAAAGTAGCCCCTCAAACTACCAAATTATTGCATTTTGGTCACTCTGTTAGTCAAAACTGTCAGTTTGAACGGAAACTACAAAACGACGTCATTTTGTTATGGGTAAATTACTACAATGCCCTTTTATGAAAAAAAAAAAAATGGGAAAAATATAAAAAAAGCCCTCCAAACTACCAGCCATTTTCATTTTAGTCCCCTAATGTTCAGAAAGTGATAAAGTAGCCCACCAACTACCAAGCAGTTGCAATTTAACAACTCTGTTAGTCATTACTATCAAATATGATGAAAAATTCAAAACTACGTCGTTTTGACAAAGGTAAATTACAAAAATGCCCTTTTAGAAAAAAAAATCATATTAAAACAAGCACGCAAAACGGCGTCGTTTTGCTTGAAATTAGGGTTTCCTTACACTTACCAAAACGGCGCCGTTTTGGTAAGTGTTAGGAATTAAAAGAAAAAACCTTAGACTCCACGCAGAAAAAACCCCCAACCCCAATTTATCTCTCTCTCCCAAACCACCGGCCACCACGTCGTTCTATCTCTAGCAACCTTCTCCATCAAGTGAAAAAAATTCAATGCCCCTCTCTCTCTCTCTCTCCAAACTGGCTGCCCTTGCCACCACCGGCCACACCATCCAATGGCTACGAAGTGCCACCGAAAAATTCTTACCCATTGTAGAAATCAAACAAAAAAGCCACATTCGTAGATAAACAACACCGATCCGACAGCTATACCATGAAATACAATAAAAAGATTGAGTTATGGGTAAGATTTACAGGCTGCCGGTGCCGGAGATAGAACGACGTGATAGCAAATGGTTTTGGGGGAGAGAGATAAACTGGGGTGGGAGTTTTTTCGTGGGTCAGCTGCGTGGGGTCTAGGGTTTTTTTCTTTTAATTCCTAACACTTACCAAAGTGGCGCTGTTTTGGTAAGTGTAAGGAAACCTTAATTTCAAGCAAAACGGTGTCGTTTTGCTTGCTTGTTTTAATATGATTTTTTTCCCCCAAAAAGGGCATTTTGGTAACTTACCCTTGCCAAAATGACGTAGTTTAAAATTTTTCATCATATCTGACGGTAATGACTAATGGAGTGGCCAAATTGCAACTGTTTGGTAGTTTTGGGGCCACTTTATCACTTTTTGAACAATAGGGAGCTAAAATGAAAACGGCTGGTAGTTTGGGTGGCTTTTTTATATTTTTTCCAATTTTTTTTTTTTTCATAAAAGGGCATTGTAGTAACTTACCCGTAACAAAACAACGTCGTTTTGCAATTTTCGTTCAAACTGACGGTTTTGACTAACGCAGTGGCCAAAATGCAATAGTTTGGTAGTTTGGGGGGCTAATTTATCACTTTTAGAATATTAAGGGGCTAAATCGAAAACGGCTGGTAGTTTGGAGGGCTTTTTAATATTTTTCCCTAAATGTTATCATTACATCCCTCACCATACAATGTTTGTAACTTTGTACCCCTCTTTTCTTTTTGTGGTGAACTGGTGGTGGTGATAGTTGAATTTTTAATTGTTTATTTGAGATTGCATTTAAAGAGCCTAAAAATGCTTTTAATACTCAAAAAGTTCTTTTGAATAAAAAAGTATTCGTTTGGTTAAAAAAAATTAAAAGCGTTTTTAAGGGTTTAAAAAGCTTAAAAATAGTTAAAACGTACTTTTGGCAAAAACTTAAAAATAAAGATTTTGGCAAAAAGCTTTTTTTGACTTAAAAGCTCTATTTTTCAAACGCAATCTCAAACATGCTCTAATTATAGAATGACAGTCATCTAAATTTCATGGACAAAAATAAATAAAATTTTAACTTAGTCTTTTGAGATTAACATTTTTATCAACTCCTTTATTAATTCAAAAAAAAATAGGAATTAAAAATTTCCACTAATCCATTCAACAAACATATGAGCTTACAATTCCATGTTTACACTCATTTTAAAATTTTATAAATTAAATCAATAAAAGAATATCCAAAATCGATGTTAAATTAATAAATTTGGTGCAGGCCTTCTTAACCTTCTTTTTTAACTTTTCTATCTTTAAAGAAGAGAGAGAGAGAGAGAGAGAGAGAGAGTTCTTCAATTTATTTCTTGTGGGGTTCCTTAATTGACTTTTGAGACCCTTGAAATTTTATGGAACTAAATTGGCTTTTGGATTAATATAAGGGTCTATGTGCTTTATTTGTATGATTCTCTCTATAATACTCGCTTTTTATTTTTAGGGTATCTCATCCCATTAGGGGTGTACGTGCGGATGCAAATGTGGTTATTCCACAAAATGTCAGTATCACTTTTAGATATTCGCATTTACATCATGTTTTTACTAATACTATCCACGCAGTTATTGAGGTTATTATTTGTTTTCTGCATATTATATAAAAAGCCTTTTGGGCCTATTTTAGTCTCGTGAACCTTCTTTGGATATCTATTAGGGCCTATTTTAAACAATTTTGAACATAAGTTTGGCTGATTTTTAGTGTTTTGGCTTGTTAAATTATTTTTAAGACTTAATGTTTTGAAAATATATTATAGAAAGAAAAAAAACTACAATATATATAAAGGGTATATGGATGACCGGATCCGCATACTTTAAAATCGATATATGCATCCGCATGTGGTTAATATATGCCTGCATACACCCCTACCCCCATGCCACCCCCGAAAACTCCCAAGGGGTAGACAGCTATGATACCCCAACTTAATTACCTAATAAGAAGACTGATCAGTGGGCATCACCCACATGATGATAGGTATCAATTCAAGTAAACCCTAGTTAGGGTTTTGAATCAATAAAGGTAACGATGAAATAAATTGTTATCAAGGATGATAAAATTATGGGAATATAAGATTTTAATATTGGTTTAATGATTTTTAGACATGTAAAAGATTTTTAGACATTATAAAAAAATTGTTTTTGTTTTTAAATATTTATTTTTTAATTAAATTATTAAAATTATTATTTTAATGTGATATGGCAAAAATATTAACATAGCACTAATGGACGGCACAATTTCGAGACTGATCTATTTCACCTTTTCAAAAAACTTTTGCAGTTAAAACTGAAAAAAAAAAAAAAAAAAATGAGGTGTGTTTTGTATGGCACATTGACTCCAAGATTAATCTAAAAAATTCCATATTAAATAAAAAGATGTAAGAAAAATATAAAAAATTTGGTAATTTTGCATTCCAAAAAGCGAGAACAGTGATTTTTAAATAAAAATATATAATTAATATTTGAATATAAGATAAAGGCTCACTAAAATTTATCACCTTAAGCCTCAAAATCTACCGAGCCGACCCTGCTCTTAAGTAGTCTCTAGAAAACTTTTTTGCTTCCTCATATGATTGAGTAGAAATTTTTTTCATTCAACTTACCGGTCATATTTCAAAAAAATTGTTGTATAAAATAATAGAGTAATGTTATTTAATAAACTGTTATACAACTTAATAATGTGGCAGTAAAGATAACCCTTGGATCAACACTTGTAAGAAAAATCAAAGGTTGAATTTCACTATCACATCATCTCAACTGTATGCAATTGTATAGTAGTCTATTAAATAACATTACTCAAAATAATAATATATCATAATAAGAAAGAAGGATATGAATCCCCTACGGTTGGACTGTATGCAGTTCTGGCAAACAATTGTAGGGAGTTATCGTCTAGACAAAAAATGTGTCCTTTTTGGAAAGTAGAATAAGAACCATAGCAAGCAAGAGTTTGCACAAGCCAGTAGTAAAAACAAAGAAGGGATTTTCATTGTATTTGAGTGTTTTGATAACAAAAGATATATACTGGAAATAGACCATAAGGAAGCCTGCTTACATGATATTAGCACAAACTATTCTACAGCAAATATTAGCCCAAAAAAAATATATTACAAAACTAAAAGGGCCAACAAATAACAAAAAGAAGCCTAATGTAGTGTAACTAGTAAGAAGACTAGAGCAAATACCCAGCTACGTCAATGAAGAAAAAAAAAAGGAGAAAAGAAAAGGATTGGCCCAGACAGTAAATTATAGCCTGGGTGAAAAAATTGATTAATATAAGTATATAACTACACATTGAGCTACAGGAAATAAAATGAATGCAAGGGTTTTGCAGCACATCAAGCTTGGTTCTTGGAGGTGCAAAGAGTAATGCTAGGGGAGAGAAAATACCACTTGATATCATTCTGAGCGTTGTAATAAGAATGTAAAGCCTGAGTTTTCGCGAATAAGAGGTGGAGGATCAATATCAGCAACTTCTATTTGTTGTATTGACTTGGAAATGTCATCCACAGAAAATGGAATGCTGCATTTGGAAAACATGGGAAAAGACCACTTGATATCATTCTGAGCGTTGTAATAAGAATGTAAAGCCTGAGTTTTCGCGAATAAGAGGTGGAGGATCAATATCAGCAACTTCTATTTGTTTTATTGACTTGGAAATGTCATCCACAGAAAATGGAATGCTGCATTTGGAAAACATGGGGTCTTGGTTTTAGCCACAGACAGGAGGCTTGAAATCAAGAAATGATTAAAAAAAAAAAAAAAAATCATGCAATTGCTAGAACTTTGTACCTTGAGTCATCATCCAATAAGAAAGAAGGGCTGGCAGCAATATTGCTGGAGTCCTCAGTCATCATATTTCTCATACGCGAAATAACCTGCACTTAGTGAAAACTTTTGAGTGAGGTTTAGACAGAAATTAATCTGCCGCAGCTTGATCGACCGTTTACAGATAAATGGAATTCAAAATGTCAAATCACATAAACAGGATTGAATTTTAAACAAATTGAATTGTAAACACAACAAGCGACTGTATAGAAGCTGCACTTGGGCCAAAACCAATTCAGAATGTAACCGCTGAAAAGAGATTGGGTCCAACAATTTTTCTCAAATACAGCTAATGAATAGTGTATAAAAGTCTCCATAAAACTTTTACATGGAATTGATACTTCCAAAGATGTTCCTTTATCAGCATCTCGTTAGCAAACAGGCCCCAGTGGTAAATTAAGACTGACACAACTTTAAACTGATTAAAAGTTCGGTACACAAACTTACATCTGTAGATACACTGTGTGTACCGTATTTGTCATCCCAGTACATTGTACTGATCCTGTACAATTGCTGTATGCTAAGCACCTGAAAGAGGCAGCAAAGTATAGTTGAGAGAGAGAGAAGAGGAGGGAGGGAGAGAGGAAGGAGAAAAGGTGGCACAAACTCACTGGACAAAGATCATTTGTTATTTCGTTTAAGGACTTTTTTGGCTTCTGATGTATGACCTAATATTGCAGAAAAAAATTGCAAAGAAAACAAACTTAATAAGAAAAATCCGGTAGTAAAAGTTTAGTACGAATGGAAGACCAGATAAATGAATCAAACCAGGAGGCCAACTGCTTGTCTGAGGTGCTTCAGCTCATCCCAAGCCGAACCTACAAACTAAATGTAAAGAAGGTACTAAACTTAAGTCTTCTGAAAGAGAGCTAAGGAGAAAGAATACAGGCGACTGATGGCCCCTACCTCCTCTGTCGCATCATGACACCACTGTTCCAACTCAGCCAGCCCGGCCTTCACGTATTCCCCATTGCTGAATGAACAGCATTCACGCCGCAAGAGAAGGCTGCAAAATTGGATTTTAAATTCAGGAAAAATAGAGTGAGATACTTTAGGGTCAAAGTTGCAGGATTCCAGAAACCTTGAGTGATGATTTTACCTGTTAAATAACTGAACATTGATAAAGGAAAATATCTGAGTGAATACTTTGCAAACTAGGAATGGAGGGACCTGTATTGTCACAATTTTAAAGAGAGTTATGCTGTTTAAAGATCAAAATAATGACACTATCTCATCGTACTTGTAAGTTCCACTTACATAGTTGGCCCTCATAATCTTTAAGTAGTTATTTAGGCTTTTCACAATGCTTTGCCAGTGAGCAACCAAAGCTTGTTGAGCCACAGCATTAGCTTCAGAACGTCCCTTCACTAAACTAGTTCGGGATGTCCTAGGTGCCTGTGTCATAATTTGGACGTGAAATACAAAGCAGACAGATAGTAGATGTGAAACATTTGTAAAACGAATATACACATGCATGCACACTTTTTTCCTCTTGGTACTCATGCACCCTTACATTGATGACATACAACATAGTATAAGCAAATGTATATCAACCTGCAATTTGCGAACTCAGGTTAACCTGCTGGAATGCCTCAAGACTTGCACATGGTTACACTATCACCCATTGTAACTTGGATGAGTTTATACGAGGAAGATGTCCAATTTTTTTTTTATCAGAAACATATTTCCTTTACATAGAAATTGAAAAAAAAAAAAATGCATTAAAGGTGTGTAAGAAACAGTGTTTATCAACAGATGCATGACTTAAGTTTCTTGAAATCTGTACATGGTTCATTTGTTACTCATTATGCCAGAGATAAGTTTATAGCAGGAAACAACTCGAAATTTTGATGAAAAATAAATTATTTTCCAGAGAATCATGGAAATGGAACAGAAAAGCATGTGGCGAGCAGTCCATTTGTCAGCAGATGCATTGTTGTTAGGATAAAGTCATTTTGTTGATTATGAAATATCCAAATAACTAATTTATGGAAGTACAAAGAAGTAATTAAAAAAGGTAAGAGAAAATAGCCTAGCAGTTACCTTGATACACAATTCAAGGACTTGGGAGATCTCTTTTTTCAAATTATCTCTTATCATTCCATATATTTTCTCAAGGAAGGCTGTGAGTTGCTGTTTAAAAAGCAAAGCTGGATATTTGGCTTCAATTTGTCGTACTTCATCCAGGCTACCAAGCATCCAATTATTAAGAAATGAGAACCCAGCACTTTGTGGAGACGTTCGAAGCCCCTAAAATTGACATTTCAAAAAATAAAATAAAATAAAAACCGAAGGATCATAAACAGTTAAAAGTACATCAAACTGCACAATACTACGAAAGATAAAATGACTCTTTCCTTACTTGAGACATCCTTCCAAACAGAGAAGTTGATGTTGATCTTCGCCGTTGTGGAGTTAAGCTTGCTGCTCCAGTTGCTTTCAGTGTGTGTTGAAGGAGTGACAGCAACGTGGATGAATTTGATAACCAATAAGATAAAACATCAATGTTATCCTGGACCTTCATTGCAGTAGAGAACTCAGTGAGTGGCATAAGACATCAAAATCATTAAGCACAGATTAATTTATAAGGTTCTTAACTGCTCCTGTCAAAAGACTTAAGCCCATTTATTAAACTGGTCTCACTGTTGAATGGCTAATGCAATTGTCCTTGTTTCCAAACATCAATAGCAAATGATGAAACCTGTCCAAGATTATTCCAACTAAAACAGAGTTTAGCCATACCTCTATTGCTGTGCCTATTGTTCGAATGATACGGTCAAAAATGTTGGTTCTTTCAACCTCAAAAGACCTCCAATGGAGAAGGCATTTGTATATCAGACAAGCAGCAACAGGTCTGCCCCCAGAAAAACCTAGATCTTGTGAAGTACACTTTATTAGCAGGTCCTGGTTCTCCTGCACTCAGGAGAAAGGCAACAAACAAAAAAGGCCATAATCCAGTGTTAGTTCAGCCAAATGCTAGGCAAATTAATAAGATGTCTTGGAGAACAAATCCAAAAAGGAATGTCAAAAAATGTGAAGCACATCTTTGTGTGATTAATGTTTGCCTGATAAATTTCTTGCAACTACTTACTTGCTGCTTCTCATTTAGAGATTTCTGTGGCTTATCCTCAGTTTCAGATTCCTGTGAGTTAGGTACGGCAGTAATTGAATCCTGAAACATTTAAAAGATGATGTGACAAATACACATGGCTTTTCCTAAATTTGACATATGCTAAATAAAATTACCGATGCTTTTCTCATTTCTCCATTTTGAACATCTCCATTCTCCAGAGTTCTCTGCAATTCATTAACGACTCAACAAATATTTCCATGAAACATATGTGGTGGTACAAATGAATAACTTTTCAGGCGAGATTACCTGAATGATTGTTGCTTTTGATCTTGCAAATAGAGCTTTACTAGTTGGTGATATGACTAGGGCTTGTTGCCGAAGTACTTGATTCTCAGATTCTAAATTAGAGAGCTTCTCTTCAAGCCTGGACCAAAGATAGAAGAAAAGTTTCAAAATGATTTAAAATTTTACACATCATGAGTGACTCTATATTCATCCATGCCTTCCCCTATTTGTCTAAGCCTCTGCTCCTACTTTCATATTAAGGCAGTAATAAGGAACTTTAAATGGAAATCACAGATTCGAACACTTCCATACTATGCATGTACTTAAAAGAATAAGAACAGGTGGAATTCATGGAATTTGGATGAAAGTTGTTCAGATTCTCCAGGCAGTTAATTCTCAATTAAGAGGTTAAGAGAACTTCCACAAATTCTGTTACAAACCTTTGCACTGAATCTTGAAGCTGATCCACTTTCTTCCCTGCCTCTTCAAGCTTCCTAGTCAATTCCTCATTTTTGGCTTGCTCAATAGCGTAAGCCTGCTTCGCCTCTTCCGCCATCCGTGTTTCTGATGGCAACAAGGCCTATACAAGAGAAAAAATTATCATATGTTGTCCCCATAAACTCAACCAGTAGTTATGATAAAATCAACAATTATTGTCAACCATGGGAATTTCCACACCACTTAATTCCGGTTAGAATTGAGTTCGGTTAGAGTGCCCACGTGTGAAAATTTATAATTTACTTCTAAAGGTTTCAAACACTCTACATGTCAATTTGAATTCAACATTCAACTTGATGGCATATGTTTCCTCGACTGAATGAAGCAAACATAAGAAAGATAAAAATATTGCTATTTCTCTATTAGTGTCTTTGTCTTGCTCTAATTGTAGCAACTCTACACTTTTTTAAGTTGTATAAAATAGGACCAAAAATGCTTTAAAAGAGAACATTCAAACAACCAGTAAAAATTATCCCACAAAGTAGCTGTACCTTCAACCTTTCAACTTCAGCTGTCAATGAATCAACCCTTTTCGTATCTTGTATTATAACAGGAGTCTCCTTAATGACAGGAGGTGCTTCTTCAATAGCATTCCTGGCTGCCTCTAGTTCTTTTATGACCATGGAGTTTGCTTCATCTATTTGTACTTGCATTGCATGTAATGCATCCCGCAACTCAGCAACTTCTTGGGCTTTTGCCTCCTCAAGATCAGTCTGTATTCACAGCAAACAAGTAAACTCAGACGGCACCTTCAGTAGGCATCCAAAATACTAGTTAAACAAAGTAAAGTTTTATATTTTGATAGATGGAAAAGTAAAAATCACTACCCTTAATCGCTTTTCAAATTGCAAGCGCCATGTAAGTTCTTCCACACGCTTTTCTAATTTGTCTTTTGCCTCTTTAAGAGCCCCAGTTTCTCTTGCTGCCTATATTAATTTAAAGGAACAGTAAGCGCGTGCTCTAATTCTTTATACACCACAAATTTCCATTGAGTTGAACAAAATTGAAAAGATATAATTATATTTAACAAATAAGATCATACCATTTTGAGTTGTCTGAGCTCTCTTCTTGCAACTCTACATCTCCAGCCACACTGATAAACAATAACTGCCTTCTGAAGACTCTTATAATAGGTATAAGCTTGATGGCACCGCCAATTTGCCTGTAAAACACAAATAGAAGAGTATCTAGACATTACTTTTAACATATGCCATAAGTTAAGAGTGTTGGCGTTGATTCTGCACAAGAGCAATCAATATCACAATCTTGTCTTCAGTGGTAAATTGCATCAAGCCCTTTGAATAATAGTGTACATGAATAAAATATCATGCCACTGAATATTGATAATACCTGGAAGATGATGGCAGCCTTAGTTTGCTTCTGTAATATGAATTCATTGAATGCTGTCATTGCCCTTAAGCCTGTCTGCAATGTGATTGCAGCTGACAGTACTATTAGGTAGGATTTCCTGGCACTGTATCGCCTGAAGTTCTTCTGAAGCTTCAGGGCTGCAGCTTCCTGTCTCAACTGCAGATAATTTTTGCGGGCCATTATACCTACAAAAAGTTGGAAACGTCAGAGTTTCGGGACAGGAGTCAGTCTGTAAAATATATGATTATTTGATTAAGCACTTTCAAAAGATGATTGCTTCAACATTATGCTTTTTTTTCCTTTTTTTTTTTTTTTTTTGGATCTTATTTGTATGTAAAGAAACCACATATCTCACTAACAAATCCACATGCACGAGACCTGGTTGGAAATTTCCGTCTGACAGTCATAATTTCATAAATAAACACTTTTCATGTCACAAATATTAACACATTATTCTTTTCAACTGTTGCTGCTTTTACGTAAATCACATATTTTGCTACTTCAGTGCATTCTAATTTCTAATATGGGCTCAAGTTTCATGCATTCTGAAGAAACAAACCAGTTGAGCATGATAAAACCTCATTTCTTACTGATAATGTTATGTGCAGAGATTTGAAAAACAGCACATAAAGATACCTCGCAAGTGAGATTGCAACCAAATAGCAGCTTTGCGCAATGACATGTACTCTTTACGAGTAACGTATGTACGAATTTGCCATTGGATGGTTCTAGCCGCATTTCCAAGTATCTCTGCTCTTCTAGCATCCAACTCAGCCATCTGACCCGCTCTTAGGAAAACCTTGGTCTTGCCTATCTGCCGGTACGTATTACAGAAAATAATTGTTATATACAGATACAAAGAAAATGTACATGATTCCACTGAAAAACACAGGACATTAATTTTTTTTTTTTTTTAAGAAAAAAAAAAAAAATCATAAAAGGTGCATGGTGAGGTTGAGAAGTTAAATATAAAAGCTAAATCACCTGATATCCTTTCAATCCCTTTTTATCAAGAATCATTTGGCAAGCAACTTTATCTTCATAACTGTAAAGAGGGAGAGAGAGCACCATTTATGTACCATTAGAGATCTATATCAATCTAAATAGTAAGTACCACAAAAATAAAAAATAAAAATAAAAATAAAAATAAAATTTCATTATGAAATTCTCAGGTCAAAAAAAATGAAATTTAGACTTACTTTCCTTTTAGAATTTCTGGAGCCAGAATACCAAAACGATTAAGAAACTCATAATATGTGCGTCTCGTAGGATATCCAGCACAACTTATCCTAACTGCCTCAAGAACACCCTAGTAGAAATAAAAAATTCACATCATACAAAATTGAAAATAACATAAGTTCCAATGAGAAATAACGTAAAAAAAGTAATAAAAAAAAATGGTGCATGTCGACAAAATCATACTCACACCACAGCGTAACTGTTGAAGAATATTCGAATTCTCAAAAATAGCAGGTTTCAGGACATTATTTGGCTTCACACATCTGATGTAGTGAGGTTCTGTTGCACTCAAGGTCTCCATCAAAGATTGAAGTTGTAGCTGCCAATTAACAGAATCTGATCCATTGAATCATTTCTTGTGGTGTATAATCACAATCCAAAGTAATATTCATAATGAACACTTGAAAATTCGTCAACAAGAGAGCATACTAGTCCATAAAAATCAATAACCTTGTATAAGCATCCAATATACCATTACTAAAAGTAATTGATATATGATAAAGGGCTCTTGTAAAGGAAAGGCTAGACCTTTAGGTCGTCAAAAGAAAATTGTGAACATGCGATGAAAAAAATTGACCTGGGTATGTTGTCAGCTAATTTGAAGCATAAAAAACATGAGACTGACCACAAGCCCAACAAATATAGAAATTGAGGCAATTTAACAAAAGAAAATATATGGACAGAATTAAGCTCAATTACATCATCACATATGACAGTTAAACAGACATCAAGTACGCTGGTTTACAGAACAGCATTAAATTAACTTGCACATCGTGCTTTCACACACATCATACCTTAACCCCATCCAAACAAGAGATAATGAAATGGAAATGCATGTAAACACCTTGAAGCGTGATCCAATGGAAGCAAATTTGGATGACTTTGATGATTCTTCTGGAAGTGGGGGAAACAGACCCACGACAAAGGAGCACTTTGAGGCAGTTAATAAAGCTTGATGTTCAGCCACCACATAATCTTTGTTCTTGTCCAGAAACTGATCAGCTTGATAAGTTACCTTTGAAATTGGGAAAGCTTTCAGAAACTAGAGAAAATGCACTAAACCTTCTCAAGGCAAAACAGCTAATATAACAAAACAAGATGTGTTTACCTCCCCCGCATAGTGTGATATGCTAAAATCAGTGCGAGAAAGCTTTGGTTTGATAAAACGCTTGTGAGTTTTGAATGTCTGGTACAACTTATGTGCAAATGTCTCGTGTGTAGACTTAGGAAACATGCTGCATTGAAGAATCAGACAAAAATGAACAGCAGAGTAAAGGAAGAAACGCCCAGATGTAATAGAATGCAGTAGACCGGCCATATAAGCAAAGTTAAATTTAAATATCTGTTGGTTTTATGATCGAGATAGAAATTAAGAATTAACATAGTACATTAAGCACAAACAACATATTACCAGGCTTCATCAAGTAGTGCAATAATTCCTCCAGCTTTCTGTAGAAGATCAAATTACTCATTTGTTATACAAACAGCATACAACATATTATGGTAATGATATGTGTTCAAATGTTAAATCCCAATATGAGTCTGAGTCTAACTACTAATCCATGAAGTCCCTTGGAGCAATCCAAAAATGGGAAACACCAAATTCTGAAGTTGAAAGATTGCTTAAGGCAACAGCTAAAAACCTTTTCAATCAAATCAAGCACATCTTGGTTATCAATGAACTCAATGTAGCTCCAATTTATCTCTTCTTTGGAATACTCTTCCTGCTCCATTTTAAACACATGCTGCAAGTGCGCAATTGAAAATAATCAAAATTAGTCTATAATCTTCTCAAAAGTTAGGAGCCAAACCTGCTTGATTACTAATTCATAAGCTGACCTGATTGAAATGTTGTTGTAGTTTTTCATTTGTGAAATTGATGCAGAACTGCTCAAAGCTGTTTTAAGAGAACAGATGTCAACACAGAACCAATAAGTCTTGTTTGTTGGCGGTATTTGTTAGGGCTGGGGGTGGTTAGCAGTGTTATTAGAGCAAAACTTCATGTGTAGACTTTGACGTATAATGATATAAATCGCATGTGCATAGTGCTCCCCCCGTGGGCAACCCAACAACACCTTAAAGGAAATTAAATTTCTTATTCCAATGATATAAAAAGCTTGTAACACTGTACCTATTGCACTTAAAACTTTCAAATCCATATATATCAAGAACTCCAATTATTGACTTCGAGTTCAGATCCTGTCCAATCGAAATGTTAATTTTTTCCACAAGCCTGTCAAAAAAGAAAAGTGGTAAAATCCATTATAACCAAACATAAACAATGATGCAAATTAATACATCCCAGGGAAAACAGAATTTGTCAACTGGTCTCCTTACCAGTCAAATAAGCGAGAATATATTGTTTTCGCTAATGCATCCCTGCTAGCAATTGCATTATCAGGGTCAAGAGTTCTTGTAATAACTTCTTCAGGTGTCACCATTACGCGTTTAATTAAAGCATATTCCAAGCTCTGGGCATCACACCTGTGTAACAATTATGAGTAATAGCAAAATATGACTATTAAATAGCTTCAAAACAAGACACAGGGTTTGAACAATGAAGTAGAAGAAACATACCTAAGAAGTTCTGCTGTCATATTAAGATGAAATCTAGACTTCTCATCCTTAATGACTGAGGAATCTATTTCCTTACCTTTGGCAAAATCAATATTACCAAGGTGAAGAATTGCAGCTACAACCCTGAATATTGCCTCCTGAAAATGATTATATATGATCAGAAATTTTGCTAAACCTTCATCAAGAACATGCATGGTCTGGAATTACAGAAAGATAAACCTGTTCTTGCTCGCTAATTCCAACTATGTCCATAGCCCTTCTGGTTGCAAGATATTCATGGGCATCATTTACACCATCCAGCTCATAACAAGTTGATTGGTTTAAATAATGGAAAGATTTCGGGCTCCCCAACTTATATCTCACAATGTCCTGCAAACATGTGGGAAAAAAAAAAATCTTGAAGTAGCATTCATATTGCAACTACCAGTATTAATTTGCTCGACTTAAAGAGTAAACTGTGAGACACGAACTGACAAGCAGTATTGTGTAAAATACCTCAGGTGGTGCAGCACAAAGGAGGTAAAAGCAATGGTAGTTTCTTTCTGGATTGGAAATTTGACAAACACGAGACCTTTCAAGCAGATACGTTCTGATTGCTGCCCCAGATATCCTCCCATTCTTGTCAAATTGGATTTCGACGAACTTACCAAAACGACTACACAATAATGTCACGATGACACGAAAGAGACATTAAAATGAGAACTTCAAAGAGGATACCAAACAAAATATGCATGATAAGAAATAAAATGCAGTATAATTCAAATGAAGAAGATTACTTAAAGTTTTACTTTCTATTCCAGGTGACCTCCCATGCATTGGTCAATGTTCACCAGATTTTGGTGCCCTAACCGACTATATTTGTAGGTGAAATCCAGCCACCAAAACCAAACCAATCAGCCTTAGAAACCAAACCAAGCCAAACCGATTGCCATCAGTTGGTTTCGGTTTGGTTAATCAGTTGGATCAGGTTTTCAGTTTCACTTCACCCACTTGGACCCATCACATGAAGTGGTGGCCCATTTGGTTATTGAAAAAAACTAACAAAATGGAGAGAGAGAGAGAGAGAGAGAGAGGAAATTTTTGTTTTGTAAGATGAAGAGAAAAATTTAATTGAGCCAAACAATTTAAAAGTGTATACAAGTCAACACCATTTTGATTTTCTTTACGTTTTCCCGCATTTTATAGGCACCAAATGGGGGGAGGGGAGGGAGAATTCATTGTATCTAGGAACCAGGAACTCGTGAACAACTCTACGTTATTTGTCTTGAACGATGACTTTGGCAGGTTGGGATTAGGCTTAGCACCCACCACCCCTTGAGTTGGTGTTCAACCACTACCGACGACCACTAATAGTTAAGGCTGACCGAACCGTGGCTGGCCACCAAACTGCACTGACCCCGACAGGGGCCAATCAGTTTTCAGGCAGTTAGTACAGTTGAGTGAGTTTAGAGAGAGAGAGAGAGAGAGAGGAAAAGTATCCGGAGGATAGAGGTCTATGCTCATCCATGTTAATCAAATCAAAGCTCATTGTTCCTTTTTATCTGAGTAATAAATAAATCAAAATCTTCTTCCCATCCAAACACTATACTAGATAACACTTAAGCTAGCCAAAGGTTGAAATGAGTTTTAGGATTTTCAAAATGGTGGCAAGCGATCATCGTCCTCATCAATGGGTGTGGTTCTTCAACCACAGAGCCCACCACAGGCTGTGGCTCCCAGCATTTTCCAGATTAACTCTGCTTTTTGTCGACTTGTCAATGCCATTGAAAGAGAGATGAGAGGCTTTTAAAAATAGAGGCAGTATGTGTGTGAGCATGAGTAACACCCGAAAAAAAAAAAAAAAAAAAAAAAAAAAAAAAAGTATATATATTCAAGTAGTTGGCTGGTTGGTCTGAAAATAGTTTTTACCAACACCCTACGCTTGTACTCGTCGATTGACATGGGCTATTGAAAATTGACCAAAACAGCTAGGTTTTGGGGTCAGTATAGTCAAGTCAGGGGGGTTCTACTTAAGAGTGAGAAATGAGAAGAGACAGGTTTTTATATAACGGACTCAATCAAGTTTGTACTGGTTAAAACCCTAACACCTACCATTGAGACACAAACTAACAGGTGTCAGTTTTTTACATTCTGAAACTGACACCGACCCGATCATAGAAGACCAACCAATGTTGGTTAGTTTCAAGTCGGGTCAGTCTGTTTTTTGGAAATTTGCTCAGCCCTACTTTGAATGAAACCATAAAGTGAATTTCCATATGACTAAGACAGCTTTCAATGAGGAATGAACCATGCCAAACCGATACACACCTTGAGTTGTTGTTCCTAATTGTTTTGGCATTGCCAAAGGCTTCAAGAACTGGGTTGGACTGTATATTAAAATAAAAATAAAAAATAAAGTAAGGTCAATATGGACATAACCCTTGATTTACTCAATTTTTGAGATAGCATGTTAAGCTACACTTGTAGAGGGAAATTTGGGAGTCAGAAATACAATACAATTAATAATAACTTAATCATACCTCCAAAACTTGTTGTTCAACTGTCCGACCTTCTACTCCAGATCGCCCACCTAAGTACGCAAGATATCTCATGAGCATCTTTGTTGTCTCAGTTTTACCAGCACCACTTTCTCCACTAACCAAAATCGAATTGCTTCTTCCTTCATTAATCATCGCCCTATTTTCTTAATCATAACATCAGATAAGAACACTACCCCATAAGGAAACAAAAAAGTTGTGAGATACAGAAGACTACTCTGAATTTCACCTGTATGCAACATCTGCAACTGCAAAAACATGAGGACTTAGCTCCCCAAGAGCAGCTCCTTTGTATTGTTCCATCATGTGTGTGTCATATAAATGAGGCAATCGTTGAAATGGATTAACTGCTATCAGGATATTCCCTGTGTATGTCTGAGTAGGTAATGACAAGTATTAGCATCAAAAACACACTTTAAAGATCTTCCTTTCTTCAGGAGCAGTTACTTCAGCATATTGACATGTCATAAGGGAAAGATAAGAAGTAAAATAACTCACATAGATTTCATTGAGTTCATATCTAGCAGCCAGATTTTGCAGCACTCCAGGTTCATGCAAATAGGAAAGCTTCGTCATGTCATCTACACCTCCAGGAGGAGCTTCAATATCCTCTGGAAACACTTTTGATATCTTTGTGATGACCTGTGCAAATCCATCCAGCTGATTAGGACCACACTTATATGTAAGAAAAACATGAAATTAAAAGGAAGCACGAGGACAAATTCTATAAGATTTGTTTGCTTATTCAACTTAGACTAGGACAGCAAATCCTAGAAGCTAATATTGGCAAATTCAACTTAATAAGATCGCACAACTAGAATAGATTTCTCGATATAGTATTCTATAGTATGTTACATGACATAGCAAAACTTGCAAAATGTTCTGAATCAAGGTTTTCTTTGCACTCTTACCATCACATTGTTTTACAAGTCTTTGCTAGGAAGAGGAGGAATTACCTAAATTTAGACAAGCAAACTGCTTTCTCTTTTCTTTGGGCTATGCAAACCAAAAATGACAATGGATTTGCAATATACTTTAGGTCTATACTTAAGACAGAACTTTAGTACAATAGATTTGCTAGAACTTCACATTGTTTTAACATTTATCATTCTCACTGATGTCCTAAGCCAAGAATGTTCTCGAAAGTTCCATTTGCATATTGAAGTAGTTGATTAAATGGAAAGGGTCCATTCATACAAAAATAACTAATTAACGGAGCCCTTACTGTTTTTCCATTGGCGATGTTGACATGAACCTCATGGCCATTGATCCGAGTAACTTCTCCATCTATCCATGCTACAACTGGATCTTCAACCCAGACATGAGAACCTACAACTATGTTAACAGGTGCTGCCTGCATATAGCAAGAATGCAGAACAAACATCAAATTTTGAAAAATAATGAAGACCAGTCAGAGAAAATTACAAGTGTTTCATGAAAAATGATGTTAACAGGAAAATTTAAACCATGACAGAGCACCAAAAAGTAATTTCAACATCCCATAACAGAAATTTTTATCAAAAAGAAAGCAAAACATACATTGCTGCAAAGAATCATAAGAAAGGGGATAGAGCAACCATTTCATCAAAGATTCATGAGTGAGCATGCCATGTAGAACAATATCTTGATCAACTTCTTATTTGACCCCTAAAGCCAAGAAGTAAACCTAAATCAGCTTGCAATAGCCAAGCAGAAAACCTATTTATTTATAAACCTACTACTCAAGACATTCACAGAACAATAATCAATATTACACAACGGTAACCAGCACCATAACCACAAAAACTTCAGCAGTGTTTATAGATTCGCCAACTGAGGCTCTATTTTTCAGAACATTGAACCCAAGAGTGTCACTTAAATGTCTTCGGAAAATGAAACAGAGCAAGCTTTGCAATGAATGTTACCCAACATTCCTCACCCAAAAAAGAAATTTACCCAACATTCAAATTTTAACTGAAATTATCACCATATTCCCAGATATCGCAATGAGTAGCCTTCAAGGTAGAATTAGGAAAAATAACAGAAAGCCAGTACCTCAAACGCAAACGACATAAAGTAAACAAAAATTCAACTCCAAAAAAATAACAGCAAAAGGAGGAAAAAGGAAGGAAAAAAAAAATGTAAACCCAATAAGACGTGGTTAAAGAAAACAAATTTCAACAAGCACAACAACAAAAACAAGAGAAGCAAGCTAGAAATGAATAAGAGATTGCAGTGAAAGCTACTCGTGCACATAACAAATTGGTATACGAAGCAAAACTAACAAAAAAGAAACAGACCCATTTACACATAGTAGAAACCCAGCAAGAAGAGTCACATAAAACAAAACCTCAGCAAGCACACCAACACAAAAGAGAGAGCGCGCGCGCGCGAGAGAGAGAGAGAGAGAGGGGTCAAATTAAGTCAACAGAACAAGCATTCTTTGCAAATTTACCATTTGCTTTTTCAACTCATCCAAAGCAAACGCAATGCACTAACAGTCTGAATCAGTAAACCCAGAAGATCAGAGATGAGAGTCTGAATCAAATACAGCTTTCAAATTCAAATACATTCACAAAAACACTTTCTTCCCTCCCAAACCTCTCTCTCTCTCTCTCTCTCTAAACTTTGGCCAAGAGGGTTTGCAATGTCCAAAGAGTGGCGAGCAAACAGCACTCAGCTACACACGGCCCCAGAGCGCCACTAAATTGTTTCTCCGTGAACTCAAAAAGACGCCGTTACATCGTCATTGTTGACTAATTAAGCAAACCATTAATGGGCCTTATGAGTTATATCCTTGTTATGAATTTTGCCATATATGGCAACTCTCTCCGACTCTCTCTCTCTCTCTCTCTCTCCCTCTTTTTTTTTTTAAAGCAAAATTTCTTTTATCACGTTATTAATTAATTGTTTTCTAATTTTCTCTCACAAAAATTTAAAACTCATTTATGATTCATATGGTATGATTATATGAAATAATCTCATATCATGGTTTAAATTTTTTTTTCTTTTTTTGAAAAATATACATATTCCTTAAACTACCGCACAATTTGTAATGCATCTCCAAACTTTTAATTGAAATAATATTCCCTCAATCTACTAGGGAATTAGAATGAACCCCTTTTGTCTTACAAAAAGACAAAAAAGACTAAATAGTTTTCAATAAGACAAAAATATCATTATAATTTCCGTAAAAAATAAATAAACAGGGTACCACGAGACCCATAGTGGCTGCTTTGTTTATAAAAATATATTTTTAAAATGTTATTATTTTTTTTTTTTTTATTAAGGTATTTTAGTCATTTGGAGTACATTGCAAGTTTTTAGTAGTTTGAGAAGAACATTACTTCAATTGATAGTTTGGGGAGGGGGTACATTGCAAATTGCCTTTTAATTTGAGGGAGGTATATGTACTTTTTTTCTTTTTCTTTTTCTCATCAATTAACTAAAAGGACATTGAAAATACGATATGGTTCACATGCTGTTATTTGTATGTTGTAGTGTAAACAACGGTTAAAATTGAATATCAAAGTTGAATTACTTTGAGAAACTTTTAATAAAATAGATAAAATGAAGAAATATTTTGAGAGATTTAATATTGACCGTTGCTCAAACTACGGCTTATGTGCTGTTATTTTAATAACAGCATGTAAGCCGAATTCTTGAAAATATAATACATACATAGTTGTACTCAAACTAAACCGGGCCAAACTGAGCATGTACATTGTAGACTACTCGCATGGTCTGAATGAAAATTGATATGGCATTAACTTGGTTCGAGCTCGATTCAAGTTTGGAACCTCCTGATTGAACTCGACTCGTTTTTCTCTCAAGGAGTTCCAGCTTGGCTCAAACCCGGCAAACAATGGCCAAATAAACGAGTTGAAGTCGAGCCAAGCTCAAGCTCGATTCGAGCTTGGAACCTCCTAATCGAACTCAACTCGTTTTTCTCTCAAAGAATTCTAGCTTGGCTCAAACCCGAAAAACAAAAGCCAAATAAACGAGTCGAAGTTGAACCAAGCTCGAGCTCGTCTTAATTTTTTTTACACAATTTGTGATCAAATTCATCCATCAAAAAATAAATCCTGACAAATTTCAGAATAAGCAACTGCAAGTTTATACAAATGCTAACTTCAATCAATTAAGTTAAAGCTTATAACTTACAAATTATAGCGCTTAGACGTGAACATCAATTTGAAAACAGGAGCTAATTTACAACTTTACATATTACAATTTACAACTACTCAAAATTTACTCTTAGACCTCATTTGGTTTGCAAAATTGGTATTTCATTAGGAAAATGAATAGCTATTACTATGAATAGAGGATAGTGAAATTGAATAATTATTCATATTCCTTAATTTGGTAACAACACATATTTTAAGTGGAACTAATTTTTTTTTTTTTTTTTCATTTGTAAGTTTAAAATAAAAAGAAAAAAATCAGGCCATTATTTTGAAAAGTGCAGCCTATTCCTTCCAGAATAGCTATTTCTCTAATTTTTTTGAGGAATAGTTATTCCTATGTGTAGGAGATTAGTGATTCTCACATGAATAATCATTCATAGGAATAGGCTTTCACCAAACAAATGAATAACTATTCTTATGGAAGCCATCCCATTTCATAGGTCTATTCTGCAAACCAAACGAACCTTAGTCTACAACTCATAATTACAACATAATTCTCCAAATAAAATTGCACCTGTTAAACACAGATTTTTTCAAATGCAAAAGTCAATTTGACAGTTCATATCACAACATACCATCATAAGTTCATTACCAAAAACACCTAAACATTATTAACTTACATGGTTTGTGACTTAGGGTCTGTTTAAAATTGCGTTTAAAAGGCCTAAAAGTGTTTTTAACACTCAAAAAGTCCGTTTGAAGAAAAAAGGTACTCATTTGGTAAAAAAATTAAAAACCCTTTTAAAGATCTAAAAATCCTAAAAATTGTCAAAACGTACTTTTGGCAAAAACTTAAAAATGAAGCTTTTGCCAAAAAGTACTTTTTGACTTAAAATCTCTATTTCTCAAACACAATCTCAAACATGCTATTAGTGACCAAATGGCACTTCAAAATCAACAATCACCAAGTCAACAAATCACCTGTAAAAAAGGCAGCAAATCCAAATTAGAACCAAAAAAAAAAAAAAAAAAACAACAACAATCAACACTCAACAATCACTAATCAGCAAGCAATATAAAGGTAACCTATTAAAAAGGCAATAAATCCAAAAATCAATTTATATCACTCACAATCTCATGACATCATAATTCATAGACAGAAAAAACTTAAACATTTTTAACTCGCGAGAAAATATACTTTGACTTCCTAAACTATCGCTTATTTTTTAATTGCATCACTAAACTTTAAAGGGAATTTAGATATAAACTCCTTAGGTCAACGCACATTTATTAAAAACTCCCTAGGTATTTTTTTTCTTCGAAAATTTAGTCCCTGGGTCAATCAAAACTACAAGAAACTCCCTACTGTTAAAAATTTTTAACACCCGTTAGGGACACTCAAAACTTCCCCTTTTACCTTATTAACATATTAATTTTTTTAAAATTAATTTTAAAAGTTAAATCTAAAAAAACAAAAAAAAAAAAAAATTGACCGCCACCCCCCAACCCCTATGGGTTGGCCGTAAGCCACCCCTAGGTGGTTTGGGGTGGCCCGCGGCAACCCCTCCATCCATGGGGTTGGCTCGCGGCCACCCCATTGGTGGTTTGAGGCCACCCCTCCACCCATGGGGTGGCTCACGGCCACCCCATGGGTGCAAAGGGGTGGCCACGAGCCACCCCAAACCACCCAAGGGGTGGCTCAAGCCAGTGGGCCACCCCAAACCACCTGGGGGTGGCCGCAAGCCACCCCATAGGGGTTGGGGGGGTGGCACGGTGCCACCCCTGACCACCCTTCAATTTTTTTTTTTTTAGATTTAACTTTTAAAATTAATTTAATAAAAAATTAATATTTTAATAAGGTAAAACGGAGAGTTTTGAGTGGCCCTAACGAGTTTCTTGTAGTTTCAATTGACCAAGGGACTCAATTTTCGAAAAAAATACTTAAGGAGTTTTTAATGAAGGCGCGTTTAAGAAGTTTATATCTAAATTCTCAACTTTAAAAAGTGACATCGAAACCCGCATACTACAATCTTGTGTCAAATCATACATTTTTGCATTTTTTTTCCCCAAAATACCTTTGAAGTTATTAAAAAATATATATATAAATAACCATTTGAAAAAAAAAAAAGTAAAATTAAGGGTGCTAATATGAAAAGGCCACCCTTTTTGGCGTTTTTCAATTTTTTGTTTAAATTTTAATATTTTTAATTTTTTAAAATAATTATTTTTTAATAACTTCAAAAGTATTTTAGGGGTAAAAATGAAAAAAGGTTATTTTGATACGCGGTATTAGTTTGAGAGGTCCCAATATCAATGTTTAAAGTTCAAAAGTTTAAGTGTAAAATGGGTAATAGTTAAGAAAGTTCAAAGTATATTTTTTTTCATTAACTTATAGTAACTTATTGGGCATATCAAACACATCAAATTCAACAATCACTAAGACCATGTTTGAGATTTTATTTGAGAAATAGAGATTTTAAGTCAAAAAAGTACTCCATTAAAAGTGCTTTCAAAATTTTTTTACCAAATAAGCATTTTTTCTTCAAACACACTTTTTGAGTGTTAAACTCACTTTTAGACCCCTCAAACAGACCTTTACTTTAAGTCACCAAACAGTATATAGGAAACCTATTAAAAAGGAAACAAGGCAAACATCAATTCATATCGCTCACAATCGCAGGGCATCATAAGCAGAAAAACATAAGCATTATTAACTTAGAGCATGTTTGAGATTGTGTTTGAGAATTAGAGTTTTTAAATCAAAAAGCGATTTTTGGCTATTTTTAGGCTTTTTTGACCATTAAAAGCGATTTCAATCTTTTTTACCAAACCGATAATTTTGTTATTCAAACGGACTTTTTGAGTATTAAACACACTTTTAAACCCCTCCAACAGACCCTTAGAATGACATGGTCATAAAATCAACAAGAGAGCCCCTACCATGCAGATGGGCTGTAAAAGTGGTGTTTTGTAGCATCTAGCCACCTTCTGACGCCTCATCTATTTAAGAAAATTGCAGAAAATCAAAATGAGAACAAACACAGCAAATCAAAGTTAAAAAAATACCAAAAATACCCCTAGCTGCCGAACCCCGCAGACCCATGCCATGGGTCTCACTGTAGTTTAATTTATACTACACTCATCAAACTATCAGTGTTCTCACTATAGTTCTTTCAAGCAAATTTTTATTCTTCAAGCCGTTTAACAATTATACCACATCTATCAAATTGACAATTAATCTTTCTTAAAAAGTTTTAGGTGTGTAATAAATTTTTACACTGAATAAGCTTTTTATATTTAGATTGTTCTTTTAAATTACTTTTCTGTAAATATATATAATTTTTGTTACATATTTTAATTGTATAAAATATATAAATTTTTATTTACCAAAGATTATGAAGACTATCAATGATTCCATTGAAATTACGAAAGTCATATTGAGGTAGATTTAGCAACTTTGCCAGTAGATACTTATTTAAGAAAAAAAAAATTATGATTACTATGCTAATGATAGACGACATCCGAATAGCATATCTACAAAAATGATCTTGCCAACCAGTTAACCATGATTTTCAAAAAACACAATTTGGAAAACACATGGTGTTATTTTAACCCATCATGGTTCAAAGACTCATCGATGACAACTAAATATATTCATGCTAGGTGTGAGAAAATAAATTGTAAGATGCATTTATATGTTTAAAATTTTGTTGAATTTTTCATTTATTTCGTAATTATATTTTTTAATATTTTTAATTAATTTTTGTTCTTTTGTTTTTTTTTATTTAAATCTTGACCCCTCTGAGCTAAAATTTTGGCTCCGCCATTGCTTGACCCACGGCGTGGGCCAGACCCACGCCGTGGGTCTGCTGGGTTCGGCGACCAAGGGTATTTTTGGTATTTTTTCACTTTAATTTGTTGTGTTTGTTCTCATTTTGGTTTTCTGCAATTTTCTTAAATGGATGATGTGTCACAAGGTGGTTGGATGCTGCAAAACACTACTTTTGCAGCCCATCCGCATGGTAGAGGCTCTCATAATTAAACCAGTATAATATCATTCACAATCGCATGTCATCATATGTTATAGACTACATTCCATTCCGGACAAAGTTTTCCTCCAAACTGAGTTGGAGGAATTTCCTTCAACCTAATCTATAAAAGTGACATGTGTCTATTTTTTTAATAACATGTGACATGCACATGAGTTTTTAACAAAATTTAGGGTTAAATACTATTCTAGTACCTATAGTTTGCACCAAAATCAAATAGCCAACTGCGTTTTCAAAAATATCGCAAATGATACCTATGGTAAGCCAATAAACCCACTTGATACCTCTGTTAAGATTCTGTTAAGTTTTTTAATGGAATGCCACGTCATCCTTATACGTGGGTGCCACATGGTGTGGTACCTGAGTTTTTGGGTGCCACATCATATTTTATTATTAAAAAAAAAACAAAAAACCAAAAAAAACATATATTTAAAAAAAAATCAAAAAAGAAAAGAAAAAGAAAGTACACTGAACCACCCCAGGCCAAACGGGGTGGCCGGCCACCCCCTATGACAGTGTTTTTTTTTTTTTGTGGATTTTTTTAAAATAAAATAAAATATGTTTTTTTTTTGTTTTTTTTTTCAAAT
Organism: Corylus avellana; assembly: GCF_965113065.1. Lineage (NCBI taxonomy): Eukaryota > Viridiplantae > Streptophyta > Magnoliopsida > Fagales > Betulaceae > Corylus > Corylus avellana. Next base: position 9,534,027 of record NC_142495.1, on the reverse strand, counting down.
AAAATAAAATAAAATATGACGTGGCACCAAAAAATCCAGGTACCACATCACGTGGTGCCCACGTGTAAGGGTGACGCAACATTCCGTTAAAAAACTTAACGAAATCTTGATAGAGGTACCAAGTGAGTTCATTGGCTTACCACGTATACCATTTACGATATTTTTGAAAACTCAGGTGGCTAGTTGATTTTGGTGCAAACCACATGTATTGAAATAGTATTTAACCTTAAAATTTATTCCAACTTTATCCCTACTATTAAAAGAACATATGCATCTTACATGTTCATGGACACATGTCACTTTTATAGACTAAATTGAAGAAAATTCCTACAACCCAATTTGGCGAAAAACTTTGTCCATTCGTATAAGCCAATTTTATTTGTATGACATTTTTTTGTTTATTAATAAAGTTTTTTATTTTCTGAAATTTATTAAAACATTAGTATACATGTGCATATCATAATATATATACATGTAATCCTTAAATTACATTGAATATGGTTTATGTGTGTTAATGAAATTATCACATAGAAGATCTAAGGCATAAACCTTATAACATATAAACCCTAGTTTATAATTGACAATGAAATTGAGCATTCCATTTAACAAGACTATAATATATCAATTATGATGATCTATCTTGAATCTTGATGATGTAAGTTAAGACTTTTGAATAATATATTAGTGTGGTTACAATACACCGATCAAATTGAACCTTGTAACTTATTAATCTATAAAGTATTTATCAATTAATCTATAAAGTATTCTCAATTAAAACATAGTAAGTTACTTTAAAAACTATGTAACACTACACACAGCTTAATTATTATAACAAAATACAGAGTTTCTTGCACATAATATATAACAGGGAAAATCTACCAAAAATGACATAATAAACTAGGGTTGTGTTTTTACGTGCCATTTAATTAATTGTCCATGACTTACAGGATTCGGCTCACTTTTCAATAAGTTGCAGGATTTGTTGGGTTTAAGAAGAAGAGACATCGTAGATACACTGAAAATCTAACAATTAAAAATGTGTCTACCTCCTCCGATCCAACCCATGTGCACACTTTATTTAAGGGGTAGATATGCTCTGGGCAGACTAGATATTAGGGGTGTCAATGCGGTTACGGTTAACGGTTATTGATAAAAATCGCTAACTGTAACCGCCTTAACGGTTATTAAATTTCACTAACCGCAACTGTAACCGCCTAGCGGTTAGCGGTAAGTAAAACATGTAACCACTCGTTATAACCGCTTTTTTAAAATTGGGCTTTCTCAAGATAAACATATAACCAATTTTCAGTTTTGAGCTTTTTTTTTTTTTTTTTTTTTAACCACTGTAGCATTTTTACCTCATTTGTTTTTTTCGCATTTTTAGTGTCTTCTTGGGCCAAATTGCTATAAAAAGAGCCCATATTGAAAAATTAAAAATATTTAACCCCAAATTTACATTTACTTGTACTTTAAAAAAAAATTCTTAAATATAAATCATAACCTGTTAAAATTTCATATGATTAACTTGAATAAAATATTTGAAATGTCATTGAATCATATGATTAAGTATTGATCTTATACATTTATATTATTCATATGCATATATGTATAATTATAATTTATAACATATATAGACTTATAAGTTTATAACATACATTGAAACTAAGTCTCTAAGTACTTAATTGTTGTATTAGTATGAATTGGTATACTAATGATTATGTCATATTATATATGTGTTGTGCACGGAATTAAAATTACAGGATTCCAAAGAAGCAGAAAAGAGCATAATAGAAAATAGATCAATCACACAAGACACCAAGATTTAAGTGATTCGGCTTAACAAGCCTACATCCACTAGCGGAGACGACCTCAAGGAAATTCACTAACAAAAGATGGAGTACAAAGGAGTAGAGAGAAAACCACTCAAAGCCCCAATACACCCAAATCTCACTCTCACAAAAAGAGAAAAATACAAAAGAGAGAAAAAATTGACAAAGAAAACTCTCTTATTCTCTAAGTACCATAAGGCACAATAAAGTGAGAACACCCTAATGAGATGCGGCTTCTAAATTTTTCTCCCCCCATCACTATGTTGCAAAGCCTCCCTTTTATAGAGGTTCAAAGTTGGCTAGCAACTCCTTGTACAACTTGGAGTAAAGATACGTGAAATCCAAATTGGAGTAGTAAACCAACAAAAGCCAATATGGAAAGAAGAAAAGTGTGGCTCGTAATATCCTAAAAGAATAGCCCAAAGACTCCAAGTCAAGCTTGGCATTCCAAAGTCAGGCGGCCCCCACTTCAAGACTTGAGTAATTCAAGGCACCACACAACAAACTCCACCTTGACTTTAATTCCATCAAGTTCCTAATGCAAATCTCCTCATGACGTCTCCTCCAACACCCACACGGGCAATCACAAGCTACAAACAACAATCAAATCCAAGCAACTCTTGAATTTGAGAACTGGAACTGGCTTAATCAACATATCCATTGGATTTTCCTTAGAAGCAATTTTCTTCAATATGATATCTCCTCGTATCACAACCAGACCACTAGCATAATTTGAATCGACATACCCAATGACACTGGAACCGATACCACTGTCTCTGTCAAAGACTAAACCAACATCTGTAGCACCTCGTAGATAACGAAATATCAAATTCACTGCCGGCCAATAAACCTTGCTAGGATTAACAACACTGACTGCATGTGAAATATCTGGACAAATACACTCCATAGCATATATGATGCTCCCAAACGCACTAAAATAATATAGATGCGACATGAAATGCTCCTCCCTTGATGATGGCACCTTGCCATGTAAAATCTTCCCCAAACCTTGTTGTCGCATTAAAGTACGCGTCTTGATACGCCAAAGACTGAAACTGTTCTGACCATCAAACTTTTCTACTTCAAATTTTGCAGAAGCCATCCCTTGCTTTGATACCACTTATTGTGCACAAAATTAAAATTACAGGATCCCAAAGAATCAGAAAATAGCATAGAAAATAGATCAATCATACAAGACACTAAGATTTAAGTGGTTCGGCTTAACAAGCCTACATCCACTGGCGGAGACGACCCGAAAGAAATTCACTAACAAAAAATAGAGTATAAAGGAGTAGGGAGAAAACCACTCAAAACTCAAAGCCCCAATACACCAAAATCTCACTCTTACAAAAAGAGAAAAATACAAAAGAGAGACAAAATTAACAAATAAAACTCTCTTCTTCTCTAAGTGCCATAAGGCACAACAAAGTGAGAACACTGTAATGAGATGCGGCTTCTATCTTTTTCTCCCCCATCACTATGTTGCAAAGCCTCCCTTTTATGGAGGTTCAAAGTTGGCTAGCAACTCCTTGTACAGCTTGGAGTAAAGATACGTGAACTTCAAATGGGAGTAGTAAACCAACAAAAGCCAATATGGAAAGAAGAAAAGTGTGGCTCGTAAAATTCCAAAAGAATAGCCCAAAGACTCCATGACAAGCTTGGCATTCCAAAGTCAGGCAGGCCCTACTTCAAGACTTGAGTAATTCAAGGCACTACACAACAAATATTGTTGGGGAGACAAACACTAAGGAGAGTTAAACAAGAGTAAATTAATATACATATTAGGACATTACTTCTATCTCAAAAGCTTAAGCTAATGGGCTTGGGTCCACTTAGATATATTAATCACTCTTATTCTTTACACTTTCTCAATGAGGGACACAAACCTCACGAGTGTATGCACAACAATATGTATAATTTGTTATTATATAATCATATAAATTAGAATGATAATACATTAATACTTCAAATGTATTTATAAGTAACACATTGTTTAATCTAATGTCAATTACTTAATTTGACATTATACGAATCACATTATCATTGTACATTAATTATATGATTCACTTTAATAAGTATTTGAATTGTTATTGAATCATATGATTAAGTATTGATCTTATACGGAGGTTATGCCTTCTCTCTAGAATTTCTCTCTCTCTCTCTCTCTCTTCTTCTAGACAATACCAAGAAAAATTTCAAGAGAAGGGAAGATCTAGATCTAGATCTTTCCTCCTCCCCTTTCACAGTAGCAGTGCTTAGTGTCTTCTCTGTATGCTCCTCCGGTCTCCGTTTTTTGCGGGTTGCTTTACATCTAGTTTGTAGATCTAGATGCAGATTTACTTTCTTCAACCTTATATCTAATCGTCTTCTTCGGCCAAGGTGTGTCTTCCGAAGGAATGTTTACGATGCCGTACTCCTCCACTACTGCTTGTAGGGTTTTTGTTTTTTATTTTTTTTGTTTGTCCTGGCCTTTGGGTTGATGATGGATTTGTTGTCTTGGCCTTCGGGTTGAGGATGGAGTAGACCGGTGTGGGGGCTTAATTCTCACGGCCGGATTTTTAGTTTATAGTTGTTTTTTATTTTTGTTTTTTATGTTTGGGTTACCCATGTCCTAAATCTAGTCTACATGAAGCAGATCTGTTCCTTAAATATAATTATACATGGATTAGCGGAAACTTAAAGTCATTTTTATGACTTTTTAACATTCATAGCTTTTGGCTATGATTTTTCACAGGTTTAAAAGCTTTATGTTTGTGAAATTTCATCAAAAAAAAAAAAAAAGTATTGATCTTATACATTTATATTATTCAACATGCATAATTGCATATATGTATAATGTATAATTATAATTTATAACATGTATGGATATAAGTTTATAACATACATTTGAACTAAGTCTCTAGATACTTAATTGTTGTATTAGTATGAACTTGCATACTTATGACTTATAAGTTATGTCATATTATATATGTATAATTTGTTATTATATAATCAAATAAATTATAATTATAATACATTTTTACAAATCACATTATCATTGTACATTAATAATATGATTAACTTTAATAAGTATTTGAATTGTTATTAAATCATATGATTAAGTATTGGTCTTATATATTTATATTATTCAATATGCATAATTGCATATATGTATTATGTATAATTATAATTTATAACATATATGGACTTATAAGTTTATAACATACATTGAAACTAAGTTTCTAGATACTTAATTGTTGTATTAGTATGAACTTGCATACTTATGACTTATGAGTTATGTCATATTATATATGTATAATTTGTTATTATATAATCAAATTATTTAATGATCAATTGATCATGTGATATAATCATATAAATTATAGTAATAATATATTAATACTCAAATTGTGATTTAATGATCAATTGATTATGTTATATGTATAAATATTATTATAATTATAATTATAAAAATATATTATAAGGCGCATTGACACCCCTACTATGTATGAATACATGAGTAGATCTTATCCCTAAAAAAAAAGATTTATTGACTCGGCCATGAGACAAACCCCTCACATCGAAATGATTCCTGCTCAGTACAAAGGCTAGGATAACACAACAAAACAAAGAAAACTACCATAAATGGCAAGATCCAGCAAGAAAATGGCAGAGGAAACTTGGTGTGTGAGATCCACACGATCCACACTTTGGCTCGCACAAACCACATCCGGTGCGTGCCAAAAAGAAGAGAGAAAAAGTCTAGTATCTACAAGCCACAGTAGCACCAGAAAGAAGTGTGTAGTGGCGCGAACGGGCTTGGGCCGGCAGCAAAAGAGTAAATCGGCAACACAAGGAGTCGATTTAAGTTTCTCAGCAAAATATCAACAAAATCCAAGCGTGAGGAGAAGCCAAAAGAAGAGGTGGAAGGGACGGTTGCTGCTATTGCTGAATCTAAACACTGCTGCTGAGTTCCAAAATTAAACCATAGCGAAGAAAATGAAAAAAAGAACAAAAAAAAAAGGGGAGGGGGAGGGGGAGGGGGAGGGAGGGATGGACTCCCCCATGAGGGTCTCTCATGCCATCTTGTATTAACCGTCTCGCCGAGTCAAACCTTAAATAGCCTTGAATATTTCAAAGAAAGGATTACTATACACATGTCTTTAGGCATTGATGGTTTTATTTGACGGAAAGGACGTTGGTAATTTGGTTGAAATTTAGGTGAGACATCGTTGTAATTAAAATTTTGAAATAAATATTGTTCAATTAGATGGTACTACGTGAACTTTACCAAATACCAAATGTTTAGGCCTTGTTTGGATGGGCCAGATTTTGTTTTTGTTTTGAAAATTTTAAAAAACCCATGCAGATTTGGTGTTTAGCCCGTTCGTCTCAAAACCCAACTGGAATTTAATTCCGAAATTTGATCCAGGTCCAAATTCCAAAACCGGCCCGTTCGCACACTCGAACCCCAAGCACGACCAGCCCTGATTTTAAGGCCAGTGCTCTACAGTACCTACAGGGGTTCAGAAACAAGGCCCAATAATTACTGCCCACCGACTCACACGCACCGACACACCAACCCACTGCAGCTGATTTACTACTTGGCGTGAAGATCAAAATTTGGTCAGGCGGCTCTGCAACAATGAATTAAAATCACCTGTACCCAATGTCACGCTGAACTCGGCTTGGGAGACAAGATGCATCTGTAAGAAAAAAGGTACTTTAATCCTAACCGTCAGTCGGTATTCGGTAATGCTAAGGGTGACATGTGGCAGGTCCTTGTAATTCCATTCAAATCCCAACCCATGGAATCATGCGCCACTGCTGTCAAAAGTTAATAGAAGCTTGAACAAAATCCACTGCAAGATTTACAACGGCAACCAACGCACGTTCTCCATGCATTGGTTGCCGTGAAAGCTGGCGAATCCAACGAAAAGCACAACTGATGTGCGGGAATTCCAACATTAGCTGAGCATCGTCCGATTTCTTTCAAACCTCATCTGACCGTCCGTTTTCAGAGTTAGAGAATTTTAGGATGGACTTGCACTCACGGTAAAGGGATGAAATTCTTGACCATCGACTCGTGGATGGACGCCACCTCACCCATCATGTAACTTGTGCCTAACAAACGTATGTGATCTATTCGCGCAGACTTTTGCCATGCACCTACACCACACCGAATCACACCCATTGCGTGAATTGCGAACCGCGTATGTCTAGTGGCATCTTGATTTGTGCATGCTCATCAGACCGTCCATTTTTTTTTGAACAAATGTGGGCCGTCCATACAAGATATGTGAGCACAACGTGCCCTTTCAATCATCGTTGATCTGTTTACCCATTGTCTGAACCATTTTGGCTTATCTCCACAAACCAGAGCTGCGATGCATTTTTTCAATGGGCAATTACACCCGTCTTCTCCAGCGTCCTCTGCAGTACGTATGCCCTCAACTTCTTCCACCCCGAGCCGCGCGCTAATGGGGTCCTCATCAATACCTAGTACACTTTCCCTGGAGCTGAGCTGATATGTGAATAGTAATCACCCGTCCATATAATCCTCCTCCACAACGACATGCAGAAGGCCATCTTCATAGACCTTTCTTCAGAGGGGTCTGTGAAATCCTCCGATAGCTACTCCGTTACAATTATTCCGCAGTCACCTCGTAAGCAACGGCGACCTTGTATCATTTCAGCATCTACGGACACGGGCACCCCTTCAAAGACACGGTCTTGGAAGGTTATAATCTTACTCCCTCTCAATTTCTATGCTCTTTTTCGTTCAATTTGTTTAGTTTCTATATCATTTACACACACTGTGACCTATATTTGTGCAGGCGTATTGGACAAGGAGTAGCAAGCGATCTCGGGATCCAGAGACACCCATCTCCTACAAAAGGCGTAAGGTATGCCTCACACGAGCTATTCGGATTTTTTTTTTTTTTGTTTGGCAGTGAAATGCAATTCTTCATAAGATGTAGACATGAACATTTTTTTTTTTTTACGTTGGTATATTTATGCATAGATGGAACCCGCAGAAGGCGAGGACCCATCACTTTGGTCTCCTGAGTTTGAACGTATGTTTGTGCAAATGTTGGTCGAATTGTCCAATACGGGGAGAATAGTGAATGGGTCAGTTAATATGAACTTGTGGTCGCCTATAGCTTCCCAGCTTTCTACAATGACCGGTTGGACCTACACTGTCGTACAGTGTCGGACTAAATTTTCCAGACTTAGGATGAACCACCGTGACTTCTCCGACCTCCTCCAGCACAGAACTGGATTTGGTTGGGACCCAGTATCAAACACAGTCCAGGGTACGGAGACCCAGTGGCAGCAGTATCTTAGGGTAAAGTTCGGTAACCCTTGCCTAATATATCAGTTCCCACACTCTAATTTTAGGTCACACAGAAGCGTTCTTATTTTTTATTTTTTCGTCTGTCCTAGATCAAGCCAAAAGCTAGTCGTTTTCGAAGGAAGGGCTGTCCAAACTACGAAATGTTGGGTCTACTCTTCAATGGCTCAACAGCCACTGGGGTCCTCCGCCATTCATCCGCTAGGACACCACCGAGTAGTGACGAAGAGGACGAGTTGAATGAGCAACTCTTGCGGTTTGGAATGCATGTTAGTCAAGAAACCAATGCGGCTGTTGATAACAGTGTGAGTGGGGATTTTCTTGGTTCTGTGGGTGGTTCGAGTCAGGGGAGTGGCCAACCTCCTCCTCAAAATAGGGGTATAGTCATTGGGGGTAACGGATGTGGTAAGCGTCCAGTTGATAGTTCTGGGCCTAGCACAGAACACAAGAGGAAAGGTAAGGGTAAATCTCATATAGATTCTCTTCGTAGTGATGCATTAAAAGAGTTTACCGAGGTTAGCCGTTTGAAGAAAGAAATCTTGTTACAAGATCAACTGCGAATGAGTAGTGGGGAAGGTAGTGCAGGTGCTGGGGGTAGTGGTGCATCTTTTTCCAATGGCATGAGTAGGGCCATTGGCATGTTGGATGAGATTGCCCCCAACCTAGATGATGATAGGTATTTTAGGGCATTTGAGCTCTTTAGGGATGAGAATGTCCGTAATGGTTTTATTGCACTACCTCCAGAAAGGAAGAAGGCTTGGATTGAGAAGCTGTAACTATGTTAGGCTTGTGGTTTAAGTTTGTATGCATGCTGACTGCATAGTCCAGTGTTGGACCGTTTGTAATGCTACTTATGGCATTGTTTGTTTTTTCAGCATGTTTCTATGGGTTTGTTGGCTTGTTTAATTATGTTATTTTCCAAGAACAATTGGCATGTAATATTAGTGCCACTGGCACTTTTTTATATTTGCTTATTTCCAAGAACAATTGGCATGTAATATTAGTGCCACTGGCACTTTTTTATATTTGCTTATTTCCAAGAACAATTGGCATGTAATATTAGTGCCACTGGCACCTTTATATTTGCTTATTTCCAAGAACAATTGGCATGTAATATTAGTGCCACTGGCACCTTTTTTATATTTGCTTGAACTTCTTGCACTTAACTAATGTGACATGTTTGATTTATCTTCTATACCCTGCTTCTTGTTTACCTCCTGTTTTATCTTCAACTTTCTCCATTTGTTATGGTTTGCTAGTTTGTCTGGTTGGAAATCCTATGATTATTGTTAATAATACTTGTATCCTTCTATCTTCTAGTACATTATATTAATATTAGAATGAACATTGTTGTCTGGTAATGATTATTTTCTCCCTTGTATCTCAATTTGTAGACTTAGTTTATGCTTAAAACAATGTAAGAGTTAAACACAAATTAGGAATATGTCAAGTTCATAGGAATTATGCCTATTTAACAATATAAGAGCTAAACACAAATTACCACCCAAATAGTTGAAGTTCATAGGAAGAGCAAAATATACTTCACTTTGTGTTCAAATTTCTCATTTTATTTTATCCCTTGTATCTCAATTTCTAGAGTTAGTTAATTTATGCTTAAAACAATATAAGAGTTATCTAAAACAATATAAGAGTTATATTAAGACTTTAGCTACGGAGTAATGTATCAATAATCTTAAGTGTATATATGTTAAAATATCTTAAATTTAATAGAAATTCTTAAAAACAGAAAAAAGAAAGATTTGCTACCTTCGTTTAAAAAACCCAAAAAAAAAAATATTTGTGATTTTTAAAAACGAAAATTGACAATATATAATAAAAGATATGCAAAACGTTTTAAAAAATTTATCTAATTAACACTTATTGAATATCCAAGTACCAAAATTAATATAAATACGTGGTTTGAAATTAAAAGCTTTTGATTATGATTGTTTTGAGTTCTACTTTGCAATAGATTTTGTTGTATTCCACTATTTTAGTAGGTAGACATGTTAAATGACCACACAATAGTTGAAGTTCATAGGAGTAGGCAAAGTATACTTCACCTTGTGTTTACTTTGCCTATTTGTATCTCAATTTCTAGAGTTAGTTAATTTATGCTTAAAACAATATAAGCGTTAGTTTAAGGCTGTAGCTACGGAGTAATGTATCAATAATCTTAAGTGTATATATGTTAAAATATCTTAAATTTTATAGAAATTCTTAAAAACAGAAAAAAGAAAGATTTGCTACCTTCGTTTAAAAAACCCAAAAAAAAAAAATATTTGTGATTTTTAAAAACGAAAATTGACAATATATAATAAAAGATATGCAAAACACTTTAAAAAATTTATCTAATTAACACTTATTGAATATCCAAGTACCAAAATTAATATAAATACGTGGTTTGAAATTAAGCTTTTGATTGTGATTGTTTTGAGTTCTACTTTGCAATAGATTTTGTTGTATTCCACTATTTTAGTAGGTAGACATGTTAAATGACCACACAATAGTTGAAGTTCATAGGAGTTGGCAAAGTATACTTCACCTTGTGTTTACATTGCCCATTTTACAAGACGGGAAAATAAAATTATTGTCTAAACCCGTAACGCCCAACACGTGTTAATAGCATGAAATCAATGTTCACCACCCACCCACCCCCCCAAAAAAATACTAAACAAATAATAAATTAAGTTATTTAATTAATATTAATATTATAACAATATCAAAAAATTTATTTTGATATTCATTTGTTAGGATTACTTTTTACCTAAAAAAATTGTTCAAGAACAAAAAGTTAACGATTATATTCGCACTACAAAACCTAATTCAATTTTTTTTGTTTTTTTACTTTATTTAATTGTTGTAATTACCTTAACTCGTGTTAAAATGAGAATAGTTAAGAAATTGTGTAAAATGGGTTAAACCATCTGTACCCAATATTGAATAATCAATACTTACACTGATCATTTGACGAGCATACAACTGTTTTGTCTAAGAATTCGGTTCAAGAAATTTTTTATGTATTAATTTATTCATAAAATAATAACTTATTATATATTTTTCAAAAATTAATGTTACAAGTCACATTATGACTTACTACATACTATTATTTAATAATTTAATTTAATTGTGGGTCACTTGATAGATATAACAGTACCGACTAACACAAATCCACGACATACCACCAATCAAAAGGGAACACCGACCGTTTGTTGTATTTGAAAGAACCATACTTGCACTAATAAATTGTTCTATCTCCTTACTGTGCAGAGGGGGAAAAAAAAAAACAAAAAAAGAGAGATAACAACAATATTAAAAATGGCAAAATATTTGGTAATGACCATGTAATTACAATCATTTGTGTTTGACGTTGCCATTTTATACATTTTCCAAACAGGATGAACCCAAATGTCCCAAATTTTGTTTTCTATGGTGCTGTTGACCATGTCATGGATGACGATGACTGGTTTGAGGAGATGTTCTTGAATTTGCTTCACATTGAGTCTTTGTGTGATGAAGAAAACGAAGTGGACAGGATACCCCAGCGCACGTCAGCCCTCACGGGTGCTGCATTCGTGCATGAGGTATTACATGGGCATCCGGGCACTTGCTACGAGCTATTTCGCATGAAAAGAGATACTTTTATCTCCTTAGCAGATGTCCTTAGGGTGAACTACATACAAGATACTCGCACTGTTAGTGTGGAAGAATTGCTAACCATATTTTGCTTGATAGTTAGGCACCGCCAAGGGATGAGGGTTGCGGCAGACAGGTTCCAACACTCCACCGAGACCATTTCACGCCATTTCAAGTGTGTCATGAGGGCTTTATGCAACTTGGGCAAGAATGTTGACGGTGTGCACCCATACATCCAAGAAAATCCAAAATATTACCCCTGGTTTCAGGTATGAAACAATAGTAATATGTAATTTCAATTATATGCTTGACTTTGGGGCCATACTTTATCATTACACTGATTGACAATTACTGGTATGGTAGAATTGTGTTGGAGCTATTGATGGCACCCATATCAAAGCTTGGGTCCCGGCGCAGAAACAAAATGCCTTCAGGGGGAGGAAGGGGGTCGTGTCTCAAAATGTGGTGTGCGCATGTGACTTCGACATGATGTTCACACATACCGGGTGGGAGGGAATCGCTAATGACTCGAGGGTCTTCTACGATGCTATAACGAGACCTGAAAATGAATTTCCTACAGCGCCTGAAGGTGAGCATTCTTCACTACACGAACCAACTCTATTAACTATGTTTATGTTTTAAACTTTGGTCTCAATCATGACACGTATTGCATGGTAATTTTCAGATCACTACTACTTGGTTGATTCGGGGTTTCCATGCTATATGGGTTATCTTCCGCCCTATCGTGGGGAGAGATATCACCTACAAGATTTCCGTAATGGTGGGGATCCGCAGGGGTTCAAGGAATTGTTCAACTACCGACATTCCTCACTCCGTATGGTGATTGAACGATGCTTTGGAGTGCTGAAAACACGCTTCCATGTTTTGAACGGCATGCCTAAGTACAAAGTCTGTCGCCAGCCCCTTGTAGTCAATGCATGCTGCACACTACACAACTTCATCCGACAAGCTGACCGGAATGATATGTTCTTTGAACATGCCCCTCCTGTGATTCTTGGCGATGGTGCTGATTACCCCAACCACTATGACTTTTCTGATGCTTCTGCTTTGAACATGGCAAACACTAGGGACCAAATTGCGCAGTTGATGTGGGATAATAGGCATGGGCCGAATTGACGTGGTGTTGGGTATTGCAATGGAACTATGGTGATATAGTTCATGTTTTGTTACGATACCTACAGTACCGTTTATTAGTTTATGGTATGTGTTGTGTAATGAGACTATTTCTTTGTATGACTCGCCATTATAGCACATTTACTTGTGCTAAACTACTTTTGTGTGTGCCAACATGCTCGCTATGGATGGCATACGTTATTTTGGTATTTGCTATGTATAATTATGCCATCTGCGGACACATATATGACTGTCATTTTGGTGATTGCTATGTATAATTATCAAAACTTGTGGTCTCATACCTATATCTATGCCATTTTAATAATTGTTCTTGTATTCCGCAATCTGGTCGTACTCCTTATATTGTACATGTATGTCATTTTAGTTGGCTTTATGAATGTGTTAAATAAATTAGTTATGGAGCTTGAGATGCAATGTCCATGTGGTGCTAGACCGATGAAACTACTCGTTTCTAGGACCGACAGAAACTACATGAGGCGATTTTACAAGTGTCCCCTTTACAAGGTATGCAATGTTTTTGCTTCAACTATTAATATGCTTATATTTATTTTTTTAATACATTGGTATTATATCCATGCTCAATTGGTGTTCTTGCAGAATCATCGAGGTAGTTTCCATTGGGAAGATGAGCTACTACAAAATTTGCCGCCACCCACGTCCCAGCAAGGGCGAGTAGATTGGGAAGATGAGTTGGAAAATGTATCAACACCGTCGGCTGATGTCTTAGAAGAGGGTGAACATGGTAATAGCGGTGCATTGGGCAACCAGTGGCTCAATACTGCAGTACGATGCTGTGTTGGTTCGATCTTGTGTTATTTATGTTGCCTAGGAGTACTCCTAATATTAGTGCTCTTATTTGCTTGAAGTGCGTTTTGGTGGCATTGCATTAATGGGAACTGGTTGTTGCTAGTCTTTTGCTGTTAAACTTATATGTCGTTTGCTGTTAAATTTGCTGGAAGGATAATTTCTTTTTTTTTGGTAATTGATCTCTTTTTAGTAGGATCACGGTAATGCATGGTTTGATATTATATGTAGCTCGGGCGCACCATTGTTTGAAAATCTATTGAAGATGGTTGCCTATTTGTTGTATTATGTGTATATCTATTTCCACAATGTTAGCTCCTTAACGAAAAATAAGGGGAATGGTTTTTGACCGTTAGTGTAACGTGTAGTGGGAGTCACCATGACCAAGCGCATTGTAAACTTATTTTTACTTAGAAATATTAAACAGAATAATTTACAAAATCATAAAATTTGGATTTGAAAAAGGGAAAGAAAAAAAAAAAAAAGTGCTTGCCAAACAAGGAAGGGACCACCCCTTTGTTTTTATTTCGCTGTTTTTATAATTTAATTTTTAATTGTAATTGAAATGTGTCTCAATATGATTGATGTAGTTGTGCTACAATTGGTATTTTTTTTTATTTTTTTTATTTTTTTGTTTTCATTAAGCTTGCATGTAGATTTGAAAAAAAAAATAATAACTATGACATTACGCCAAGCAATATGAGACATAGAAGTTTCAGATTCAATACTGAATGTATAAAAAATCAACCAACATATCAAGTTGAACAATATAATAAGGGAGGAATTATTTATTTATTTAAAATATAAGATTATGAGTTTACACATTTTCCTGCTTTTGCGGATTGTCAAGATCATCAATCAATAAAGCATTGAAGAATGTGATGAGTTTACACCAATTTGGAGAATATCAAAACCTGACGGCTGTGGAAGCTTTACCCATTAAAGACTCGAAATGGATGGCAATTTCAATGCCCCCTGCATGAAGATTTGATCTGATTTCTGGCATCAAATGGGACAATTCACAATAAATGAATCAAATCAAATCCCATCTCAGCTCAGACGAACCTTTTTTACTCCAATATTCCTTACTGTTTTACTCCAAATCTCACTTGTCAAATCTGTGACCAACTTTTTTACTCCACTTGACATGGAACAATAAAACAAGACGGGAATGGTGGTGATAATGCAATCGAAGAAGATGACCACCTATTCAAATTTGGCTGCACAAGTAACCCCATATCCGCTCCATGCCATATCTAAGTAAAATAGGCAAAATAATTATTGAAAAAGTTACCTATTATTTAAAATAAGGGCAAAAGTGGGAAAAAAAAAATTAGAATTGCACATGACTTGCACATGATTGTTGACCGTCAATTTTAACCCCTTTGACTGATGAAATAGAAATTTTTATGACGCTATAGTTAATGGGGCAAAAGGTAATTACCCCTTAGTATTTTTTTTTGTTTTGTTTTTTTTTTTTTTTTTTGACATGTCTTAACAAGAGGGGGGAGAAGGATTTGAACTAGTAATCTCCACTTTATTAAGTGTGGTCCCAACCGATTGAGCTACTTTTTTGAGGAGCAAAATACATGACATAGCAAAAACTTGCCTCAAAATAGATCGTTATCAAATGCAATCTTTCCTAACCTCACCCAATTGAAAGCAAAATGCATTTATTAGTCATTGTTAGAAAAAACAAAAATATATCAAAACGTATGCATGGACATTTTATTTGCTTGATAGTTTACATTTTTGCTTAAAAAAAAGAAAAACAATTTCTCACTCAACAGCATGCATGAAGTAATGGTTTGCTAGTTTTTCAAAGCCGAAGTTGATCTTCGGTAATCATTTCTTTGAAACATGTTCGGACAACATAATTGAACACTTGGGTGAAAATCAGGACCCAATAATTGTCATTTAATGATACCTACAATTTTGGAATTCACATAAAATGAGGATTTCAAAATGAAAATTGTACTTCATGGTCAACATGCAAATTTTTGCATTCCAGAAATTTGATCCAAAAATTTTTACAAAATCGAAAAAACCTAATTTCAAAACAAATCCAAAAAAAGTGTCATCCAAACAAGGCCTAATTATTTGTTAATAGAAAAAAAAAAAAAAAAAAAAAAAAGTATTTTTGAATTTGGAAACAGAAATTAGTTTTATAACCGTTACCAACCAAGCGACGACAAGAGTCACCACGCCCCCTTATGGCTTAAACCCTCCCTATAAAACTCGAAGTGCAATAACAAGAGAAATAAAAGGTCACCAAAATCTCCTGTTCAGCCATCTCAATCCAATGGCTTCCTCCTCTCTCTTCCAATCGCCCCCTCTCTTCTCCCTCCAGCCCAAAACCCACACGCCTCTAAAGCCCCATTTCTTTGCAATCAAAGCCTCCGCTCAATCAACCCCATCTGCCTCTCAACCAACCCCACCGCAGCCCATAGTCTCCAAGCCCCGCCGCCCCGCCGACGAGAACATCCGCGACGAGGCCCGCCGCAACAACCCTACCCACTCCCACCGCTTCTCTGCCAAGTATGTCCCCTTCAACGCAGACCCTTCCTCCTCCACCGAGTCCTACTCCCTCGATGAGATCGTCTACCGCTCTCAATCCGGCGGCCTCCTCGACGTCCAGCACGACATGGACGCGTTAAAAAACTACGACGGCAAGTACTGGCGCGATCTCTTTGACTCCCGCGTGGGCAAGACCACGTGGCCCTACGGATCCGGCGTCTGGTCCAAGAAGGAGTGGGTTCTCCCGGAGATCGACAGCGACGACATCGTCAGCGCCTTCGAGGGCAACTCCAACCTCTTCTGGGCCGAGCGTTTCGGCAAACAGTTCCTGGGCATGAGCGAGCTCTGGGTCAAGCACTGCGGGATCAGCCACACCGGGAGTTTCAAGGATCTGGGCATGACCGTCTTGGTCAGCCAGGTCAATCGCCTCCGCAAAATGAACCGCCCCGTCGTGGGCGTTGGCTGCGCCTCCACCGGAGACACCTCCGCCGCTCTCTCTGCCTACTGCGCTTCCGCCGGAATCCCATCCATCGTCTTCTTGCCCGCAAATCGAATCTCGATTGCCCAGTTGGTTCAACCCATCGCCAATGGCGCTTTCGTTTTGAGTCTCGACACCGATTTCGACGGCTGCATGCATCTGATTCGTGAGGTAACCTCCGAATTACCCATTTATTTAGCGAATTCGTTGAATAGTTTGAGACTAGAGGGTCAAAAAACCGCTGCTATTGAGATCTTGCAACAGTTTGATTGGGAAGTACCCGATTGGGTCATAGTTCCGGGAGGAAATCTCGGAAATATATATGCATTTTACAAAGGGTTCCATATGTGTAAAGAATTAGGCCTTGTTGATAGGATTCCCAGGCTTGTTTGTGCTCAAGCGGCGAATGCGAACCCGCTTTACTTGCACTACAAGTCAGGGTGGAAAGAATTCAAGTCCATAAAGGCTAACACCACCTTTGCGTCCGCCATTCAAATTGGTGATCCAGTTTCGATCGATAGAGCAGTGTATGCGCTCAAGAATTCGAACGGGATTGTGGAGGAGGCGACAGAGGAGGAGTTGATGGACGCAATGGCGCAGGCAGATTCGACCGGGATGTTTATATGTCCTCATACTGGGGTGGCTTTGACGGCCTTGATTAAGCTTAGGAAGAGTGGGGTGATAGGGCCGACCGATCGGACCGTGGTGGTGAGCACGGCGCATGGGTTGAAGTTTACACAGTCGAAGATTGATTATCACTCCAAGGATATCAAGGACATAGCTTGCAGGTTTGCCAACCCACCCGTTCATGTTAAGGCGGATTTCGGCTCAGTTATGGATGTTTTGAAGAAGTATCTTCTGAGTAAGGCGCCCAAGTATTAGGCCTGATTGTGGCGTTGTAAGTTTTGCTCATGCATTTTGTCTTCCGCTGATTTGGTTTTAGTGGCATTAGTGTTGTTAGTTTATTTGCTCTTCTTCTTGGATGCTTGGCTATAGGACAAGGGAATATGCTTGGGGAAAAACATGTTTTTCATCCTTTGTGAGCTTTGGTAGGAAGGAGTTCATTTGTACGGCAGCATTTTCAACTTTGGACAAGTGAATTGTCATTTGAATTCGACAACATTTCTGTTGGCGAGCTTTTAAGTGTTTACCTGCGTTCTATGTGCTGCTTATTTTGGACTCGTATATTTTTGCTTCTGACTTGCTTGCTTTGTTATTTTGCTTTTTTCAGCATTATGAGCATTTCTAGTTGTCTTCTAGCTTTGATTTGACTGGTTGGAATCAAACAACTTAAATGTATACAAATGTGAGAGCTACATTTAAGGAGTGACTTTGATGGCCTGTTATCTTAAATTTTGCTCACTTTTAATGAAATCAGTTCAGTTTGGACTTTGCTCTTGAAGCACATTTCTACAAGTAGCAGTACAATTTGTAGGAAATATTCTATGTTCACAATCACATTATGATCTCCTTCTCTGTTATTAGCCCAAAGTAAGCTCAATTGCAGAGGTGTGGCTGTGCACCCTGAATGGGCTAATTCATAACAACTCTAGGGATAAAATAGATCAACCCAGTTCCCGTTCTTTTCCAGTGCAATTGTTTACATCTCCAGCACTCAAGGAAGGACATTGTGGGAAGGAAGCAGCCGTAGCCTCTGTCTGGCCAATCACGCTGCTGGCGTCTTGCGTTCTGGGTCCTGTTTGACTGCCATTCAGGGATGTATTTCTGAAGTTGCCGCTGCGTGTTAATGCACATATATATTTCTTGGAGTGCCACATGGGTTGTACAAAATCTACGAAAGTTACTGCCTCTTGGCGATTAGAATACCTCTCAAGATGAGCGAGGCTGTCTGAAGTTGGCAGGTACATATTTATTTCCTCTTTGTAAGGAAGATAATTTGGTCTTAGATGTTCTGATTAACAGGTATTATAAAACTGCATAGTAGGAACTGTGCAGTTTCTTGCTTCAGTTACAAAGATGCTGTAATGGGTACGGATTTGACAATAGACTTCGTGTGAGTTTAGAAACTGAAATATCTCGACTTGCAGGAAATGGATTCGCTATTATTCTACCTGTGGATAGCTGGATTCAGATCTGCAAGAAACCAATGATCAGGTGCTGATTCATTTTGGCCAACATCACTTACAAAATCTGAATACTGCTCTTTGTTGGGATTGTTTAGTTAATTCTTCGAGTAAACTTCATAAACTCAGGAAAGCTTATCACTGATTCACTTTTATGCCCGTCCATTTTTCTCGCCTTTATGGCCTACTAGTTGCATATGTGAGTTAAAACTATGAATTAACCAAATTGTTAATCGCTTTGATCCTAGGCAGCACTATGCAATGAGAGATTACCGTAAATGAACCGAATTGTTGATAAACAACTCGAGTTTGACTTGTATAAACTTGATTCAAGTTCAGTTTCTTTATTAACTGAAGCAAATTTGATAGAAATTTCGGTTCATTTGTCGAATGAGCCAAACTTGGATAAACTCACTTTGATTCAATCATTGAACATCTCAAGTATATAAAAAGATAAAAATGAATTCCCTTTCTAATTTGATAGATATAAATTGAAGAGTTGTGATATTCGGCTCCCCAGAGTCAGCCCAGCGTCCACCAACATTGACGTGGTGACTTGACTTAAAAAAAAAAGGGGAATTTTACTTACTCTTTTTAAACTTTCGAGCTTTTTGCAGACACCCCTCCCCTCATTGTTTAAAGACTCTCACTTTGATGTATCTAATTTCGATTTCCTTTCACTTTCTCCCTTCCGTTAGGATTTTGCAGTTAAATTAAACGGTCCAATGAGTAAAAAGACCTTTATACCCCTAAATTTTTTTAAATTTTCAAACTTACCCTTATTTATAAATAAAAAATTTAGGAAAAACTTCACTCATCCCCCTTGAACTTACGCGTCTTTTGCAAATATCCTTGAATCTTCAAAGTCTCGGGAATACCCCATACCATTAGATATTGGAGTTAAATCAAATTGTAGAATGAATAAAAAACCTTTATACCTCTAAAATTTTTAAATAAAAAATTATTATTATTATAATTATTATATATATTTTTTTTTAAAAGTGACCCTTCATGGATCACCTGAGGTCTTTTAAACTGTTAGAATGCAGTACTACTCTAATTTGTGAAAGTGTAAGGAGTAGGTGGAACACCGATGAACCCATGGGTCAAGAGTTTTTTTTAATAAAAAATTATTTTTTAATAAAAATAAGGGCATTTTAGAAATTTCACACTCCTCCAATAGGATTTAACAGAAAATCCTAACAGAATGTGGTAACTGAAACAAAACAAAAATTTGATACATAAAAGTGAGAGACTTTGAAGATTAGGAGGTGTTTGCAAAAGGTTCGTAGTTTAGGAGGGGTAAGTGAAGTTTCTCCAAATATTATAATTATTATATTAAAAAAAATAAGGGCAAGATTGGAATTTCACACCCCTCCGTTAAGATTTAACAGAAAATCATAACAGAAGGGGCAAAGTGCAAGGAAACAAAAGTTGGATACATCAAAGTAAGAGTTTTTGAACAATTTTGAGAGGGGGGGGGGGGGGGGGTGGGGTCTGTAAAAAGCGCAAAAGTTTGTAGAGGTAAGTGAAGTTTTCCAACAAAAAAAAAAATTAGGTCAAAAATTCTTTTTCCTCTCTTCCCCATCATCGCCGCCTCCCCCTATTACTTCTATCTTTCCTCCAAACCAAAATCCCTAAAATTTCCCCCTCACTCCCTAAAATCGAAACCACCGCTCTCCCTCCCTTGCTCACTCTCTCTCACTCCGACGATGGCAAAAAAGAACCAGCATCTAGAAAATCCCTTTGGCGAAGATGAGCTCGTCCCCCTCCCACCATCGTCGACCAATCTCCAGTGTTTCCAGGTAGGCTTTTTGGTGACTAGTAGTTGCTAATGTCTCACAACTCGTTTCTGGATTCAAAACTAAAACCTAAGGGTGGAAGGTGAACCCTTTAGGGATAGTATCACCTTTGGTGCTAATGCGTCAAAACCCTATTGTCTAGCTTCCTGCTTTTTGGTGACCAAAACCCTATATAGTCCACCTTCCGGCTTTTTGGTGACCGAAACCCTATATCAGTTCATATAGTTGGCTTGTTGTCACAAAAATTTGGGAACTCCGAATAGCCTTGACAAATGATGATTGAGACGAGATTCGGCATTTTTATATTTTGACCGATGTAGCTTGTCATCGGAGATGTGGGTGGCTCACCTTCGTGGTCTCCGGATGCCAGCTGTCGGTGAGGGGAGAGGGAAGAGGAAAGAGGAGAAAGAGAGAGGGGAAGAGATTTGTGTAAGGAAAAAGAGGAAAATAGAGATGAACAGGAGGAGGCGGCGACGAAATGCGAAAGAGAAATGGGGAAGATAGAGTTTTCCAACCTAAGAATTTTTATTTTTTATTTTTTTTTAAAAAAAGTATATGACGTGGCCTTTGCTACCTCAAGAGTTGGTGGATGCTGAGCTGATTCTGGGAAGCTAAAAAGATTAACTCTAAATTGAATCTTTGTGATTATAAGGGATTGTGTTAGATAGCTTAAAAAATATTTTTAGTACCTAAAAAGTTGTACTAAATAAAATCTGAAATGTTTAATAAAAAATTTCAAAAGTACTTATTTAATTTTTTATTCTAAAAATGACAAAAACGCACTTTTGTCAAAAAGTTAAAAATAAAATTTTTGCTAAAAAAACGCTTTTTAACTTAAAAGTTTAGATTAAATTTTGTTATAAAAAGATTAGTTGGAATTACTACATTATGATTGTGAAATAATTCTAAAATAAAAATCTAGTATCTAATATTATTCTTTTCTTTTTGTGAAAAGAAATGGAATATAATCATTTTTATTTCATAACTATTTTAAAATACTGACTAATTCTAATAAACTTTAGAATTAGTTATTGTAAAAAAAATCAATTTAAATTAGTTATTGTAAAAAAAAAATTAAAAAAAAGGTTCAAAAATCGATCGGAACTTTTCTATCAATGTTATAAATTTTATAAGATAACTGTGAAATAAAATTATAATTTCTAAAAGCTTAGAAGATAATTATTTTGCTAGAAGGCGACAAGGCTTAAGTTTCGCTTTCACACATCCTTTTCAACTCTCAAACTCATTGACTTTCTCAAAACAACAGCGACAAATATAGAAACCTTATCCGTACAAACATAGTAGAAAGCGACAAAGAACCAGCTTTCAAATTAAGGTAAGCACGTGTTGCGGTGTTGGGAAATGCATCTCCGAATTCCATATAACTCCAAAACAGCATCTCCATTCTCCCAGAAGAGAAATTGGAGTTTTGGAGAAAATGGAGACGAAGCAATTCAAAGGCCAAGCAAGGCTACCGGAGTTCGCAATCCCAAAACGTTATGATATTTCTCTCAAAACCGACCTGTCGGAATGCACTTTCTCCGGCACCGTGCAAGTCAACCTTAACATCCTCGAAGACACAAAGTTCCTCGTCCTGAATACTCTCGAGCTTGTCATCCACCGAGTCTGGTACACCAGCAGCTCTCACAACCAAGTAAGTAACTGCCTCTTGCCTTGCTCACTCCATCATGGTCGTCACTCGTGGGCCGTTGATTTTATTATCTTATCAGACGTATCGGCCGTGTGATGTTGTTTTGGACGGCGATGATGAGACACTCGTGCTGGTCTTTGATCAAGTGCTTGGTGTTGGTGAAGGAGTTCTGGGGATTGAGTTTTCTGCGGCCCTTAACGAGCACTTGAAGGGTTTCTATAGATGGTGGGCTCTTTTTTTTTTTTTTTTTTGGTGATTGAAATTGACATGGCTTATTTTCAGCAAGCTTCTTCATAAGATACTAGTATGTGTCCATAAGTGCAGCTTTTCCCTTGTTTGGGAGCTGAGAATATCGGGGAAAAGAAAGAAGAAAGCGAAAATTTTCAATTTTAAGTTACTAGTGTGTAGTGAGAATGATCAGACACGCTAAGAATTATGGAGATGAACGGACAGGTGTTTTTCTTGCGTATATTCATGTTAAAGAATTAACTTTTTTTTTTTTTTTTTTACAGTACTTATGTGGATGGAGGAGTGAAGAAGAACATGGCAGTTACTCAATTTGAAGCTGTCGAAGCAAGGAGGTGCTTTCCTTGCTGGGATGAACCTGCGCTTAAGGTAAACATAATTGAGAATGTCCTTTTACCCTTGATATAATTTGTTGTTTTACTTATTTTAGCGCTTGGAAACACTATATTAAGTGACATTGTTGATATGGTCCTGGAAGATGATTGGGTTTTGATCCTATATTACTTTCCAATGGAAGAAAATTAGGGGTAAGAATATTTTTCTGGCTACTTCAAGGGAGTGGGTTCTCCTATAATAATGCATAATTGAATAAAACTCCACTATGATTTACTGTCATGTTATCCTGTATGACAATTGTATATGAGTCTACTAAATAGTATTACTTATTTATAAATGCGTGATACTCATGGCGTTACATTAATGGACAGTTGATATGGTCCCGGAATATGACCTCTGTTTTGATCCTATATTTACTTTTAAGATAGAAGAAAATTAGGATAAGAATAGTTTTTTTGACTACTTTGAGAAAACTGGTCCTCCTATAATCATGCAAGATTCAATAAGACTCCACTATGATTTTCATTAAGCAATAATAAGGTTTTATAGTCAACCCTTTCAAAGACCAAATGCAACTCTACTAAAACTCCTAGTATCCTTATACAACTATAACTCAATTAGGGTTGCAAAGGTTTACATAAATTCAAATATACTAGTTTACGCAAATTCAAATAACCAAGGATTTTATTCCAACCCTGTTAAGATTTATTCCTACTAAACTACTAACTTCCCATGCAAGAGAGGACCAAATTAGAAACAACAGGTACAATAGAACTTTTTGATACAACATGGCATAATGGGAAGCAGAATATGCAAGCACAATAACTAACAACCCTTATATAAATCCTAGAAAACTTTTAAGAATTATCGGAAAACTAAGGAAAAACTCTCTCAAGAGTATTCTTATTGATAAAACAGAGAAAAGACAACAACTAGCTGACTAGACCGTCCTTATTACATAACTAGCCTTAATTAAAAAGAGCAAAACTCGTTTGAGTGAAGGTCGAGCGAAGTTTTAGTCCCACGACTAATCGCAATCTTCGCTTGAGCGAAGGTCAAGCGAACTCTTGGGTTTCCCAATCATAGCAACTTGCTCAAGTGAAGGTCAAGCGATCTCTCGGATGAAAATTCTGTCACAATCTCACTCAAGCGAGAGTCTTGCACCAAATTTTCGGACTTCTATTGACAGCTCATTTTAACCTAGTAAACATTAGAATTGGAATTTTTTTTTTTATAAAATACAAAAATTGTGGCTCCTTTCAATCAGCTTTCCAATGCCATGAAGCTCGCCTTCATTTGATTTTGGAACTAAAGGATATGACCGTTTTACTCTGGCTATTCTACTTGGTTTCAATTTGCTGGACTACATGAAGCCATGAGTAAACTGGTCTGCATCACTCTTAGTCGTGGCAAAAATTGTAGAAGATACTTTGATGATTTGTTTTAATGAAAAATGATACTAATGTTGATTCACTATGAAAGAAATATGTGATAGGTTGTGCTTATGTTTTGATGGTAATGACATAGTTGTGTTAATGAATAATGAGTGAAGTCCTCGTGAGTTCATAATCACATATTTGTGTTCTTCTATGTGATTTAATTTTCCTTGAAACTGAGATTTGTTCTTTATTGCCCTGTCATTCTTTACAGGCCACCTTCAAGATAAAACTAGATGTGCCAGCAGAGTTGACAGCATTGTCTAATATGCCAATAACTGATGAAAAGCCTAATGGAAACATTAAGACTGTTTATTTTGAGGAATCTCCAATCATGTCAACTTATTTGGTGGCTTTTGTTGTTGGTGTGTTTGATCATATTGAAGAAACAACAGTTGATGGTAAGCATGTATGGCAGGGGTTCATTCACATTTATTTTTTCCTTGTAATATAACTGATCTCATGCAGGGATTAAGGTTCATGTATATTGCCCTGTTGGAAAGAGTGATAAAGGGAAGTTTGCTTTAGATGTTGCTGTTAAGGCGCTCGATTTATATACCAAGTAATTTCACTGTTCTTTTTCTTGGTCGTGAGGAGGTTTTACCTTCTATGTTCTTCAATCTTGTGGTTACATAGATCAATAAATTAAAATTAAAATCCATCATGACATAGTTTAACATACAAGTAAGAAATGAGGGAGGAAAACAACATATCTCAAAACTATAGAGTTTGGTCTACGCTGATGTTCAAGGGAGGGTTAACTTTTCAATACTTTCTTCTATGCCAAAACAGAAAGGATTTCTTTTTCCCTTTCCTCTTTTTTGTTTTTTCCCTCTCAAGCGAATGGAAAAACATAAAGGAGCAATTTAGCGCCTCTGAACTATATGATTGCACCCAAAGTGAATACCAGAAACACTTGCATTTCTTTCCTCACAGGTTTCCCCATAAAAAGCTTGCCTAATACTACAGAGTCCCCATCCTCCTTAAACCATAAAGGTCCCAGCTCCCACAAAACAGAACAGTGTATACAATATAGAATAGGTGACAAATAATCAAAAAAGATTACTAAACATTCTCTCTTTTTTAGTTTGGGAGAAGACTGTTTATGTTCTCTGTGGTGACAATGCTACTCAAACCTGCTTATGGCATCATTTAGGTACTTTGCAACTCCTTACCCACTTCCAAAACTAGATATGGTTGCCGTCCCTGAATTTTCTGGTGGGGCTATGGAGAACTATGGTTTGATCACATACCGTGAAAATGAGCTACTTTACGATGATTTGCTTTCTACAGCTGCCAGGAAGCAACGCGTAAGTTACATATCTAAACATGCCTTTAGCTTGATTTTTCACTTTTGCATTATGATGCTACCTAAAAATTATCGATCGACTATGAGGCCTAGCAGCTACTGTTTGTCCAGAAATGGAAATTAAAGCCTGTTTTTGTATATATATAATAATTCTTTTCCCCTTTCATAAATCACAACACATGATAATTGCTTGACTGCAACCAACCCATTAAAGGATATATATGGCAAAGGCAATAGGAAAAATCTGGAAACAAGCAAGAAATCAATTTCAATAGAAATCATAATAATCTGAAATATATGATTCTTCATTTATCTCATTAATAGTTGTATATGTTCTTTAAATCATATTCTTGTTTTTTCAGAATGCAATTGTTGTATCTCATGAAGTAGCTCATCAATGGTTTGGGAATCTGGTAACAATGGAATGGTGGACTCATTTATGGCTTAATGAGGGATTTGCAACATGGGTAAATTTATGTTGTCTTATATTGCAGCCTCCACTTGCTAAGTATTGAACTAAATTGAATTCTTGTGATTTTGGTATCTCTATTCGATCTTAAATTTCCAGGTAAGTTATATGGCCGTTGACAGTATGTTTCCAGAATGGAAAATTTGGACTCAATTTCTAGAACTAACAACCGATGGCCTATGTATGGATGCACTGGAACAATCACATCCAATTGAGGTAAATAATAGTCAATACTTGTACTAGAGTTTTCTGGTAACACATCAAACATGCATAACTTATTTGTGAATACATTGATAAATCAACTATGAGAAATAGCATTTTATAATAGAAAAACTGCTTCTGAAATTTGCATTTTGCACTCAATTTTCAAACACTGCACCGAATGTCACCAAAGTAAAGGTATTGACACATAGTGAACTGAATGTGTGTCTGTGTGTGCATTTGTGGGTGTGGAGCAGTATCTAGCAGAAGGAGGTGACAGTTATTGAAATTTTATAATCCATCTCCAAATTGAAGCACCAATACTTATTCTATCTTATTAATTCCTAATTATGACTTACTCTAATCGAGAAACTTTTTTAGGCAATATGCTATATTAAGCACAACTTCACTATGCAATTCAGTTTTATCCTTCACATACTGATTGGCATATTTTCAGGTGAAGGTACACCATGCTCGTTCCATAATTGAGGTATTTGATGATATCAGCTACAAAAAGGGATCTGCTGTCATAAGAATGTTGCAGGGTTTTCTTGGTGATCATATGTTCCAGGTGTGACTTCTTGTTCTTAATTTACAGAGTCAGGTGAATTTTGTATGCATGACCAGATAATGATTCCATAGTTTCATAGTAAGTCTTCTACGTGGGTCTCATTATTATTATTTCATAAGCATTTCCTGGAAAATTCACAGTTAACTACTATTTGGCATTTATGGTTTAACGTCATTTTTTTGCAAGATGTCTGCCACTTTGTAAGCCCCGAGACTGTTTTGTTCTTTTCTGATCATATTTTATGTCAGTAATACTACTGTCTTTGATCAGTGGGTTGACTCAAAATCCTTCTGTTACTTAGGGTCTTAAGCAGGATAATTTTGCCATGTATTTCCTTATCTTTTTCTGGGTAGAAACTCTACATTTTAGGTATTTAATAATGTATTAGAAATCAGAGTTAGTTTCTTTCTTTGCCCCAGTTTATTGTGGAAGCTTTCTTTGATCACTTATTCCCCTGATCATTGTCAATAATGGGTACGTCTCTCGTTTTCTTGGAGCTAGAGGAAAATAAGAATCTTAGTCATCCCCGGAGTCTATATTGCGCCACAGTTTTGTTATACAACGAAATTGTTATCGTAAACATTTTCC
This sequence comes from Corylus avellana, assembly GCF_965113065.1. Classification (NCBI taxonomy): domain Eukaryota; kingdom Viridiplantae; phylum Streptophyta; class Magnoliopsida; order Fagales; family Betulaceae; genus Corylus; species Corylus avellana. Next base: position 9,506,581 of record NC_142495.1, on the reverse strand, counting down.
TTTAATCAAAATATTAAGCACATAAATTTATGAACAAAAATGGCTGAAGGGATGGAGCGTGTCTTACAGAATGCAGCCATTTTAACTTGTGCTTCTTGAATGTGATCATTTTACTGTGTAACAAGTTGATAGAAATTAACCTTGATTTAAGTTACATCTTTAATGCTGTGACTTCTTGTTGAAACCAGAAATCCTTAAGTTCATACATGAGAAGATTTGCTGGAAAAAATACGGAGACTGAAGATTTATGGAGCATTCTTTCAGAGGAATCTGGCGTTCAAGTAAACTCAATGATGGATGCTTGGACAAAGCAAAAAGGATATCCAGTTGTTTCTGTAAAATCCAAAGACAATATTTTGGAATTTGAACAGGTCTAATCATTTATTAGCAAGAAAACATGCATGCATTTGAAGCCTAGAGTACAATGTAGTCTTTATCTTTTACCATCTTTATTATCTGTGGAAATCTGACACAGTTTTAGGATCTGCAGTTGCAATTACTTTCATCTGGTTCTCATGATGACAGACTATGGATTATTCCAGTAACTTTGTCCATTGGCTCATACAACAGGCGCAAGACTTTCCTTTTGGAAACAAAGTTTAGAGAATTGGATATATCTGAACTGGTTCATTCTTCAGACGAAAATTCAAGCTCAATCAAGGAAAAGAATAGAGAGACATGTGATGAACATTTATGGGTCAAAGTCAATACTGATCAGAGTGGTTTCTACAGGGTAAAATATGAAGATGAGCTTGCAGCTCAGCTTAGGAAAGCTGTAGAGAGCAATTACTTGTCAGCAATAGATAAATTTGGTGTGTACCATGTCCAACATTAAATTAACTGATCTTATACTGGTGCATTAGGCATGCTATGTTCATTGACAACCAATCACCAGGGTGAACTATGATTAATTTCTGACTTAGGTAGGTCCCTTGTTCGGCGGGTGCACACCACAGCAAGGAAGCATCCCCATGACAGTACGAAAAGGACGCAGCTAACTTAAGACATTTTCTCACTATATATTTCAGTTACTTTTAACTACGAATGAATCAACCAAATAGCATATTAAGACCACATATTTCCTCTTTTTATAAGCAGTTGCTTTCGTAGATGGTTCCTCTTGATTTTATGCCAATATTAATTCTATTCACAGTCAAATAGCATATAACTCCTTTTAAGTCTCATTTTTCAGGCGTTTTAGATGATATGTATGCACTTTGTGAAGCTTGCAAAGAACCACTCTCGTCATTGCTTTCCTTGATGGATGTATACAGAAAAGAGCTTGATTATATTGTGGTATCGAAACTCATTGATGTAAGAATAACTTCTGTAACTTGATAACATTACCATTTACACCAAATAGTTATCAGAACTTATAAAGTGATATACACAACAGGTGTGTTATGAAGTTGTGAAGATCTCGGGTGATGCCATCCCAGATTTGGTGAATGAGTTGAAACAATTTTTCATTAATCTCCTCCTGTTTTCTTCCGAGTAAGAACAATCACCATACATTTTTAATATACTGATGGCCATCTTCATTCCAACCTCTTTTTCATGATTGTTTACTTGAGTGGAGATGAGTTTGTTAATCTTTATGCGAGTTTCTTGGTTAGGGGTGAGATAGTAGGTTGGATGTATGCTAGAGTGAACTAGCATGGTGTATATCTTCCAAAATTTGTGCTACAAGGTGTATTATGCAAAATGACAAACAACATGGAAAAATTGAAAAGAACTTTCCTTTGGTTATCTTGCAATTGTGCATATAATGGCAATCAAACTGAGTACCTATCTGTCAAAATAAGTATCTTCATCTTTATGGTGTTTTGCAGTCTCCTTGGCATTACAATCACATTACTGTCATATTTTATTTACTGGTACTGCATAACAGAGTGATTAAGCTTCTCGGTACACTTAAATATCAATTTTTTTGTTCTTTATGCAGAAAATCAGGCTGGGAATCAATATCTGGAGAGAGTCATTTAAGTGCACTATTGAGAGGAAGAGTCTTTCTTGCCTTGGCTACTTTCAGCCATGATAAAACTCACAAGGAAGCAATACGACGCTTTCAGACTTTACTGAATGATAGAAATACTCCACTCCTTTCAGCTGACACTAGAAAGGTACTTAGTTTTACCCGTATATCTAAATCACTAGCTCATTTATAGGGGCCTATTCAAAGTTGATATGCAGATGTGCTATATGCTCTGCAGGCTGCTTATGTTGCTGTCATTCTGAACACTAACACCACAAACAGGAACGGGTTTGATTCCCTGTTGAATATTTATAGAGAAGCTGATACAGTGCAAGAGAAGGAACCAGTTTTACGTAAGATTTAATAACATTTGAGCTCAAATGCGTAGCTCGACAATCCACTATCCTGTGTCTCTTTTTTCGGTGAAAGCCATTTAGATTTAATTCATTCATTTTGGCCTTATGCAGGCCATATTGCATCTTGTCCAGACCCTACTATAGTCCTTGAGGCTCTGAATTTTATGTTGTCTGATGAGGTATTGACTGTGAATACTAACTTATGGTTCTTAACAGCCTCATCTTCCATGCCGGTCTTACTGTTGCTATATCTCACTATCCTTTCAGGTTCGACATCAAGATATTATTTACGTGCTTGGCGGGATAAGCTCAGAAGGCCGTGAAGTAGCATGGAGATGGTTGAAGGTATGCAGTTCCTGGGTAACATCGGCATGTTGATTTGTACTTTTTGACTATTACTATCGTATTGTGTTGAGGAAATAATTGGGAGTATGTTCAATTGGTGACATAGTCGGGAAAGTACTACAAATAGGAGTTAAGAAAGAGACTAATTTAACATTAAATGTCATCTATCAATCAGGAAGGTTTCGCTTTAAATTTTATGATATGTGAGTCTTATGTTTGATGATAAATGCAGGAGAATTGGGAATTGATCTTCAACAAATATGGTGCTGGAATGCTAATGCACTATTTCATTACCAACATTGTCACTTTGGTAAGTAATTCATCCTGGTTAAATAGCAGTAGTACATGTCCTGCATCTCTAGTCTATATTTACAAATGCAGTTTGCTGTGATTCATTGGTTGACTAGGTAAAGAGAAGTTCTATGTACCTTGATTTGTCCACTATCATATTTTGACATATGCAGTTTGGCCTCACAAATAGTACTTTAGATGCATCACAGTTGGACCTGTCAAGCTTTGGTGGGCAGCAGTCTTGTTGCCTATGTCCACCTATACCCTGACTTCAGTAAAGCATGGACAATACGACATGTTTGGGATTATATTTAAAAAATCGAGCTTTTAAATCAAAAAGACCTTTTTGGCAAATGTTTCAATTTTAAGTTTTTGTCAGAAGTGCGTTTTGGTCATTTTTAGAGTAAAAAAAGTCAAAAAAATAAAAAATAAAAACTTTTGGAGTCTTTTACCAAACATGCCAGTTTTTTGTTTGACACAACTTTTTAGGTACTAAAAGTACTTTTTAAGCTCTCTAACGCAATTTCAAACAAAATATTAAAACTAACACGTATTATATAGCTTTTCAGGGTGATTACCACATAGCAATAAAATATTTAAGATTTATAATTTGAGACTTCTCAAGGGCATATTCATTAGTTAAAAGATCACCTCAACAAGTTAGGTTGTATTTTTATGACGAAGTTCTTCACCAGCAAAAGAACCATCCTCAAATTACTCAATTATGTCCAAGAAACGAGTACAGTGGAAGATGAGTGTTTAAGGGTTCATATGGCAGAACTTTTTAGTGGGTGCTTTTTGTTTTTTGGTTGAAAATATGTTCTGATATGATTACATAAGGGTTCTTTTGGCAAAACTATTTATGGTTTTGCTTTTTCGCTAGAAAGTATAAAAACTTGGACAAAAAGTGTTTCCAAACAAGCCCTAAGCCACTTGTAAGTTAGAATGGGTGAGTTTGGAGTCCACTCAAAGAAAAAAAAAAGGGTGAAGTCCACAATACCACTCCAATGACAATCTACTCCACAAACTATCAATTGCGACAATTTATCCCCCAAACTACCAAAACAATGACAATGTCTCCCATGCTAGCAAAATAATGAAATTACTCCTATAAAATTTTCAATAAGATAAAAATACCCTTAAAATTTTGAATAAATAAATAAATAAATTTTAGCCTTTTTGTTTTTATTTTAGTAAGGGTAATTTTATCATTTTGTTAAAATTATGGGTACAATGTCATTGTTTTGGTAGTTTGGTAGAGTAAATTGTCGCAATTGATAGTTTAGGGGGTAAATTGTCATTGGAGTGGTAGTTTGAGGGGGTTAAGTGGACTTTACAAAAAAAAAAAAGGTTAAACTGCTGAATTTCTTTGACACTCGGTGCTCAGTTGAGTGATGGAATTGATTAAACAATGTTGGTGTACGACACATTTATGGTATTTGTTTAAGGTATCCATTAGTGATCCTAACAACAAATGGCTCACTCCCTGAGTTTTGTCATGTGGCAGTTTTGCAGCAATGAAAAGGCTGATGAGATAGAAGAGTTTTTTGGAAGCCGTATGCATCCTTCTTTTGGTATGAATTTGAAAAGAAGCATTGAGCGAGTCAGAATCAAAGCGAGGTGGGTCGAGAACATAAAGCGCGAGCAATCTCTACAAGACCTACTCAAACGATTGGCTCACAGCAAAGCATAGCTTTTCATTTGATTCCAGAGCTTGATTTTCTTAGACTTATGAGCTATTGACACTGCATGTTGCATTTAAAGAAGTCAACTTAGTAGGACCATGAACAGGTACCAACCTGGTATCAATATGTTGCTGGTGCCATTGGGGTTGACATTTCGTGTTCAAGTTATGTAGAAATATGAGTAACCGATCTATTTAGTTAAATGTGTTAAGACCTTTCTATTATAACTCGCTAATTTTGAGACGGATTTGTGGGTTGTATAAAAAATTGATAGCCTTAATTGTCATATAATATCATATTAGCCAACTGTATAAGTCTCTAACCTAATCTATTTAGGGTTAAGTGCCCTTTTAATATTTGGGTTTTTAACGATTTTTCTTTTTTTCACCTAAGTTTTATTTTGTATGATAGATGATATTTCGTTTATAGCTAATTACAGAGATGGTACCTTCGTTCATTGTTCGTTAATAAAACTAATGGATTTTCACATCAAACCAATCACAACATGTCACGTGCATATGGCCCAATAAAAAAAAATTAAAAACTTTTAAAATGAATAATAAAATAATTAAAAAAAAAATTACGGGGTGATAGCCACCTCTATTTTGGCTATTCAACTACCCTCAAAGCTTTTTGGGCACTTTAGCCACCTTCTAGGCCTTTGAGAGTAGTAACTACCTCATGGCGGCTGTAGGGAGTGGCTTGTTTAGATTTCTTAGCCTTATTTTATTAATTTCGTATTGAATTTATGTTGAATTTGCAAGTCGTGTTAAAATTTGATAAACCTTAAAGTGAAACCAACATAATAAGCCAAATTATAATTTCCCAAGTTCCTCCTCAGTATTCCTAAAACCGCTCTATGTCCTATAATTAGTTTAACTTAAGTTAATCATATCATACAGTGGTTTATCACATCAAAACTGCATGACATAAACGTGTGTGCCCAGCTGTGCCCCCTATATATATATATAAAACATTACTTCTCCATTACCTTAAACAAATATCTTTCAGATGCCGACAAAGAGCCAACTGCTACTTCTCCCGCTCGCCTCTTCTACTTATCTGTCACATGCTAATTGCCAACTCACTCTCTCTCTCTCTCTCTTGCGCAAGAAGACGCCAAAGGCAGCTAAACTCCAAACACATACACGTATTCCTATTCATTCCCCTTTTTCTTCCAAAAATAACAAACACCGTGGGTTTTGTTTGGCAATCCTTTCCTTTTCTTTTATTACTATTTATCATTATTTCTAAAAAAAAAAATTAACATAAAAATATTTGTATTTTTTTTATTTTTTATATCACATTATTTATTTTTTATTATTATTTTAAAAAAAAAAGTCACTATAAAATAAAATTTTTTTACTTTTTTATACCAAACATTTTTACATTTTTTTTTTTTTTTTTATATTCATTTATATCAACTGTCCAATGAAAAGGCTTTGCCAAACAAAGTCATGCACCTTTGGTTTGGTAATGGTTTGCTTTGGTACAAATACAAATTCTGACAAGTAGAATTTTATATAAAACATTTAAAAAAATGACAAAAATTTGCCTGGAAGAAATATTCTCTAACCTATTTAAAATAGTGTCAAGTGTTTATAAATATTAAAAACGTTAGTCTAACTTAGTAAACTGCTATTAATGACGTTAAAAATTTAATGTGCGTTTTAAATGTTTATAGACACTTGACACTATTTTAAATGGGTTGAAAGATATTTTCTCTAAACTGATTTGGAGAAAATTTATGTCCTTAAAAAAAGGGCGATTTTTTTTTTTTTTTAAATGAAACCTAATGCGAGTTTGTAATTTATATAATACAAAATGTCCTTATTTATATAATAATAATAATATAAATATGGTAATCAAATCAAGAGGTTTGATTACAATAATAAATGAAAGATAAATAACTTAATAAGAAAAATACTTACTAAATCCTAAAAAAAACATAAAATAAAAGAGAATATAAAACATTCTAACAACAATAATATACAAACTTCCCTTCTATAACAAATACATTGTTTCCAACTCCATGAAAAAAGGAAAAAAAAAAAAAAATTAAACTTGGTATCTGCCTATGTATGTATAATCAGATTCAAATGTCAATACTGAACAGAAAAATAGAATTAAAAAAAAAAAAAAAAAAAAAAAAAAAAAAAAAAAACCCATGGCGATCTAACTTGGAGCGGCTCCTCCGCCGACAGTGTGTGTATCTGGGACTCGCTTCTGCTTGATAGAATTCATCTTCTCCAATTTGAGCTTTGCTCTAAACATTGCAATGAAGCGATCGGCTTTGTTGTCGACGTCGGGGCTCGGACAGAACATCGGCGTCGACGTCGATGGATCTCCGCCGTCCGTCTCATCCAACCGATCTGGAGAACCGCTACGCGAACTAGTACTGCTTTGGATCCTAACGAAGTCGCCTTGCTCCACGAACTTCCATGCCGGCATTTTGAATGGTGGCGGCGGCGGTGGTACCGGAATCAGCGGCGACTCGTTCCCGGATCTCACGTTTTCGTCGAAACTGCTTGTCTTTGCTGGCAATGGGGGCTTACGCGCCGTCTTAGCTCGTGGTGGCAGCGCTGGCGCTGGCGGTGGTGGTGGTGGTGGTGGTGGTGGTGGTGGAACTGAATGAACCTTCTTGGTCTTCGTCTTCTTGGAAGAGAACAGGTTGTGAAAGACTGAAGAAGGCGGAGGAGGCAGCGGCGGAGGAGGTGGCGGAGGCGATAAAGGAAGGGACGAAGCGGGTTGAGAATTTAGAATAGAGTCGAGGTTTTCGACGCTCTTTTGCCTTCGCTTCTTCCTCTTCCCCGTCAACGAGATCAAGAAATCTTTGGTAGCGGAGCTTCCTGGTGATCTCTTCTTCTCGTTCCTTTCGCCGTAACTCTTTTCCTCCGCCTGTTGAAACACCGGCGGTGGTGGAGGCGGAGGCGGTGGTGGAGGCGGAGGTTGGCTTTCATTTTCAGTCTTTTCGTGGTGCCCAAGAGCTTGATATGATCTTCTCTTTGCTCCTGGTGATCTCTTCTTCTCGTTCCTTTCGCCGTAACTCTTCTGCTCTGCCTGTTGAAACACCGGCGCTGGTGGAGGCGGAGGCGGAGGTTGGCTTTCATTTTCAGTCTTTTCGTGGTGCTCAAGAGCTTGATATGATCTTCTCTTTGCTCCTGGTGATCTCTTCTTCTCGTTCCTTTCGCCGTAACTCTTCTGCTCTGCCTGTTGAAACACCGGCGCTGGTGGAGGCGGAGGCGGAGGCGGAGGTTGGCTTTCATTTTCAGTCTTTTCGAGGTGCCCAAGAGCTTGATATGATCTTCTCTTTGCCATGCGCTTAACCGACTTCGGCCGCGCCGGCGTGGATTGTGGCGGCGGAAACGGTGGCGAAGGAGCCGGAGGAGGCGAATATGATGAAACTTCCTCTCTGCCGCCGTCGAAAGTATCCACAGCTATAGTGTTCGTGTTCGTGTTCGTCTTCATCTCCGAGTCTTCTTCTTGAGGCTCCTGCCATGGCTGGCGGTGATGAAGCTGATCCGAGCCCGGAAAGCGGTAATTGCTGATGTGGGTGTCGTCGCAAAATCGCCACCGCTCATCTTCAGCCACCCATGCAGACTGTTGACGTAGATCCGGGTAGGAACTGCTGCTCCTTAACCTGTTTGTGGTGGTGTTGTAGCCAGCCGTCCGATCAGTATACTCGTACCATGGATGCGGTGTCGAAGGGTTTGACTTGTTAGCCTCTTGCGATGCATTTGAAACGCTTCGATCTTCGTTGTTGTGGTTACCATTGAGGAAGGCGCAGGCAATGGCGAAAAGAACAAGGACTAGATTTAGGGAATCCCAGCTCTTCTTCACCAGATGGGGTCTAAAGATTTGCGAGGAGAAAGAGAGAAAGGAAGGGAGTAGGACGAAGATGAAGAAAAGGGCGATGACCAGCAAGAGTACAAGAAGCAGACCGGAGTTGAGGAAGAGGGAGGAGGAGCGGCGGCGGCGGGGGCGGAGATTGTTGGTGTTCTGCAGCCAAAATGGTGGGAGGATGTCTTCCTCTTCCTCCATTATTTGTGGGTGTGGGTGAGAAATGAGAATTGAGATGACCTTTTTCAGATATTTTTGCTTTGCTTTTGTTTTGCTTTCTGTGTATTTCCCCTTTGGGGTTTGTTTGCCCTTTTGCTTGCTTTTATGTGCTTTGCCTGTCAACTTGTGGCTTGATAAAGATACACGAATTACGTATTTAAGTGCTGAAAATGGGGAGCGGTGGTATATAATAATTACTGTGGGGTCTTCTTTTTTTCTCTAAATGGAAAATGTAAATGATATACACACTTTCACTCTCATAGTTACATTTTCGTACGAAAATCCTACTAATGTGACAGTGTTCATCAATCTTCAGATTTTTTTTTTTCCTTTTTCTTTTAACAGAAGTTAATTTAAGGGTCGATGAGCACTGTCATATCATCAATTGAGTAATATTACATACAACACATTCATCTTACTAGACTAATGTGACAAGGTCTATCAACTCTTATTCATTTTTTATTTTTTAATAATGATTGATTTAATAGCTAATAAGTATTCTAAGAATTAATGATCATTGTCACGTAAGCGTATGATACAGTACATAACATTTATCTTTATAAAACTGCCACGAAAACACATATTTTTGTAAGAGATTCTTTTAAATCTGTTAATGATATTGAAAAAAGAATGTGTTTTTTTTAGAAAACTTGATAGACAAGAAAGGGGGCGGCATCACCAATGTTGGCTCATGGCTGGCACTGTAAGAATGACAGCGAGATTGGCTGCAAGATTGGGACATGATTGATTGTCGACTGTGTAGTAGTTAAACAATGGGCTTGACTAAAACCCTCACACTCATCATACAACTATCCACACCAGACCCACCCATCCATCCATCCCATCTTCAAGGGAAGTGCCACCGCAAAATCAGTCTAAATTTGTGCCATTATATATATATCTTCTTCCTTCACTTTGTCACAAAAGAAAAACACTACCTCAAAAATCGAGCCCCATACCCCAATACCAACAAGTGGATTCGAATCTGAGGGCTTATTTTTAAAAGATACTTTACGCTCTTGAATTATTATGCATTTAGAAAAAAAATTTTTAAAATTTAAAAACTTTCAATTTATACTTATAAACTTTCAGTTTCAATTAATTTACCCTCTCCAATCTCCATTAGTTCTAGCCATTAACTTTTAACAAAAATGCCTAAAAATACTAAATTACCCTTCGATTTTCATTTTTTAACTTTTTAATTTGAAATTAAGAGTAAATTTAAAATATTATAAAAAAATTAGGGGTATAAACATCATTTTATCACTTCTAAAGTTTAAAAACTGACGGAAGAAGTCAATTGAATCAAATTAAAAGTTCAAGGGATTAAATTGAGAGTTTTTAAAATTTAAGGGATCTTATCAAAACGCGTTGTAATTCAGGAGTCTAAAGTGAAGTTTCTTCAAACATTTTTTTTCTAAACAATTTCTAAACCAAAAACACAAAATCATTTTCTTAGTGGTTATCAAATATTTCAAAATTTTAACGTTTACTTGAAAACCACTAAAAGCGTTATAATTTATTTATTTATTTATTTTTACTTATGCATGTTGCAGCCTTTGCTTAGTTTTAATTAAAAAAATATATATATATTAATTAAATAATTAAATTTATTATTTTTAATTTAAATTCTTGAGATAAGTGGCAATTTAATATAAAAGTAGAGGAGTTGAGGCTTTTATTTCTTATTTTAATTAAAACAGTCCTATTTATTATCAACTTAAATTTTTTGAAATAATTGTTCATTTATTGAAAAATAAAAAGAGTAGAAATTAGGAGACGGGCATGCATTCCGCGGGCGACAGTGGGTGGGAAGTAGAGAAAGGTTAATTAAGGAAAGCGTGTTTTGCTTTTGTTTGTATGTTTTCCTTTCCCTGTCAAAGCTTTCAAAAGATCAACACTTTTACAGCACGCTTTTAAACTTTGATGCCAACACTTTTGTTCCTTTTACTTATAAACTTAACACTTTATAATACAACATTGTGTGAACTTCTCGTATACTTATAATGGATATTTTAATTTTGGGGTTTTCAAAATTGGTAAATAATTTTTTGTTTTACGGTCGTGTAACAAATAACTCACTTCGTACAAAATTCAGTTATTTTTTTCGATATGGTCATTATGAAAGTGCAAATTTTATCTTAAATGTCATTGTAAAAAGTAAAATAAAACAGAGGTTGGCGTTGGGTGGTCCACCGACCACTCCTATGGTCTTAGGAGTGGTTCAACTACTAGGGGCTTGAGTTGCTTACTTGTCAGCCTTTTTCTGCCACTTTGACATGACTCTCACTAGGTCGAGTTGGCTAGAGTTCACACAAAACGAGAAGTTAAGCAAGGCGTGAAAGCGCACATCTGGTAGGCATATTGGTTGTAAGCCAACGCGACATCCTTGGTTGAGTCATAGCCCATTCTTGAATCTCAGTCTCGAACTTCTCCTAGGCTTTTAGGGGTGGTTCAACCATTTCCTCCGGCCATCTTGGGGGTGGTCAGCCACCCAATGCCATCTTTTTTTTTTTTTCTTTTTTTATATATATATAATATTATTTTAAGGTAAAATTGTAATTTCACAATGACCATGCCAAAAAAATAGTTAAATTTGTGTGAGATGGAGTTCTTTGTTACACAGGTATGCCATATAGAGGTATTTATCACTTTTGAAAGTAGTTCGGGGTTTTGACAAATAGTTTAGGGGGTTTAAATAATATGAGAAGACACCCCTGGAGAAAGGAAAAAAAAAGAAGAAGTTTATATCGTTAGAAAAGTTGACAAAATTCATTAATATGACACATTAACACCAATCATAATGTGACCTGTTTTTTTTCCTTATCATAAAGAGTGTTCAATAACTTTTTAAACTCCAAAAGAAAAAAAGAAAATAAAAAAATAACTATTTATCAAAAACCCACATTACGTTGACCAATTTTACATTTGCCCCCTTTTTTTTAACCGTTATCTTTTACCGAAAGAGTTATTCAAAACTTAAACGGAAGCCAAAAGAATTTAAAGAGAAAACTGAAAATCTTAAAAATAGGCTTCAGAGTTTAGACTTGGACTTGGTCAACGAGGATGGCGGCTTTGTCCAATGTGCTCAAGCAGGAGGAGGATGGGGAGAGAATTCCGGACACGACGCCGATGGAGTTCCCTCAAAGTTTTCTTGTGTCAACACGACAGCTTTGTTTGCCAGACAGACAGCAGACAGGGATTCCATGCTTAATTACATGAGAATTCAATTTCCCATGCAAACAAGTTAATTATTGAGTACAAGTGTAAACAAATTCATTTTTGTATTATAATAATCAACACCAACTCTAGGGGAATAATTCCCACAAAAATAAAAAAATGTAACACGCCATGCACATACAAAATCTACAAAAAATAATTATAAATAATTGAATGTAGAGTGCATTTGAAAAGTCATGATGAACAGAAAAAATAAAATAAAATGCTTATGATTAGCTAATTTAAATAGAAATGTAGAGAATTCATGGCAGTTGTGGTCTCTTACTATACAAGGCTCGTATTATGCACAAGGCTAAAGGGAAACCCAGAAACTGCTTTTAGGTATTCACATAGCTGAACCTTCAGTTAAAACAGTTGCCTTCTTCTGGCACCTTTAAGAACTGCAAGGAAGCTTTGACCAGTTGAGAGTTGTAAACCATCAGCTCAGGCTTTTCCTCAAGGAAGGTGAGGATGATGATGGGTACTTGAGCATAATTGTAGTGAAAAAGGACTATAAGAGAATAACAGCTCCTGTTATTATCACAGCAATTGTACATAGCATAGCCTGCAGCAAAAACCATAACATTTGCGATTAATGAAAAAAGATCAATTTTTGTTAATACCATTAAAAGCGTAAGCCGCCTTTAGGTACACAGGATAAGTGGCAAAGCTTAGCCCGCAACAACCATGACATTTGGGATTAATGAAAAAGATAAATGGCATACACATGCTTCAATCATAATTCATTGCAATTGAGCCCATATAATAATTTTCACTGCAAGATCTGCTAATAACAGTGACTACCTGGCTTTTCACAACTTTACAGAGAAGATAGATAAAAGTGGGGAAAGCAGATTTTTTTGTGGTTGTGCTTGCACTGTGTACAAGCACATTGTGTATGTGTGTGTTGGTAGGATTGGAGGGGAAGTGCCACTATTTAATGTTGTATTGATCAATTGTGAAAAATTTATCTGTCCCCTCCCACGGCCCACCCCCATCCCTTCAAACAGAAAGAAAGAAAGAAAGAGTGAGAGATGATCCGGGACAAGTGTTTGGATCTATTATGACATAGCCGCAAGGCGCTCAATGGACACTTTTAATCTTATAAAGGTTCTCAATGGACACTTTTCAATCTTATAAAGGCGCTCAATGGACACTTTTAATCTTATAAAGGTTCTCAATGGACACTTTTCAATCTTATAAAGGCGCTCAATGGACACTTTGTAATCTTATAAAACATTTTCAGGTCTTTGAATAGACGCAAAAACAATTTTTTTTTTGGGATAAATATACTTTGGCCCCTCAATTAACATCCATTTATTATTGTCCCATAAACTGACAGCTGTGACATTTAGATACATCAAACTATCATTTTGTTGCAATTAAACCACTTTTCTGTCATTCTTCCAAAAATACTCCTATTTTCTAAAATTTCATTAAAAAACTAAAGCCAACAATCAAAATTTCATACAAATTCCTTCTATATTAATCGAACATTTCTCTATGTTTTTTAGTATTTAATCAAAATTTAATTTAATTTAATTTTTTTTCTTTTTTAAAGAAAATAGGGGTATTTTCGGAAGAATGACAAAAAAGTGGCTTAATTGCAACAAAATTGTAGTTTGATATATCCCAAGTGTCACACATGTCTTCGTGGGACTTTTTTGAAAATGGTTGATAGTTCAGGGAACTTGAGTATATTTAACCCATTTTTATTTTGTGCAACTCACTATATTCATATCTCAATTAGTAGCACCGCTCATATTAAAATGTTTCGATATTACAAAAAGAAAAAACAATTGCGATAAGAGGTTATAAAGGTTGTCATATACCCGTTGAAAAAAATAAACTAGCAAACAAAGCATAAGATTAAACAGCGAGTGTTGCACTTACAGCAACTGTATTGGCAGCAAGTCCATCCCGCTCCCTTGGATCCTTATGATAGTACTTTCTAAAGTAAAGAATTGAAGCATAGTACCACAGCAGCGGGCATGCAAATCCTAGCAAAAGACTGCAAGAGAAAATGCAGCCATCAAGACACACACAATGGGAGAGAGATGGAGAGAGATAGTGAAGAGAAGAGCTATGAAAACTCACGAAAACCATCCAATTCCGCAGCCAAAGCAAGGAAGGGGCTTATCAAACATTCCCAATTGAGGGTTCTCTGCATCTTTAATATTGGTATAGTCGCCGTTTCTGTGGTCCACTACATCTGTTGAGAGTCCTGTGTTCATTGTAACACATTCAGCGACTTGTTCAGATAAAGGCATACAGATTGCAGAGTTGCTGCAAAAAGAAACCAACAACAACAGCAGCAAGGCACAATGATGCGGCTGCAAAAAAGAGGATTCAGTTGCCGTTTCTTTTGCAATTTTCCAGTTTTGGCAATTTAGGTTTTTAACATGGGGGGCCGATGTCAAGCATCAAACAAGATTTGCATGGTCTTCGACGTTGCCTTGAAAGAATCAGTATATGATTAAATCCGTTTTAAACTTAAGCAATAGCTCAAGAAAATTATGGGATTTTTCTTTTTATAAGTAGTGGCATAATCGTAATTTTGTGCAAAATACTGCATAGATTCTATTCAATGTAAGGTTAAATTTGTTCAAGTGTTTCTAGCAGTATCTGAGTCCGTTGAGTGCTCTATTGAGTACGCAGCTAGTGCTCCTCAGGTAAGATTGTGTCTGACTTACTTTCCATATTGGTGGAAGACATTTACTTTCCAATCAAGTTTGCTAGGCAATAAATTTATTCAGTTGTAATCAAACGAATTTAGAATTGAATGTCCCTCTTCTTCTTCTTCTTCTTTCTTATAATTTCTGCAGTATTCTCCACAAAGTCTGCCGGTCGTTAAGCAAAACTATCCACATCAAACAACCTCTGCAGCTCCAATCTATCATGCCCTAAAACCCATATCTATTAATGCCCCATCACCTCAGAACAACCTACAACTATTACACCATCTTTCTCATGAACCATATTTCAACCACACTTCATCACCATCATCATGATCTTCTTTCTTTCTTTCTTTCAATTTCTGCAGTATTCACCATGAAGTCCAGTGGCGGAGCCACATAGGTGTTTGGGGGTGCCGTGGATCTAAATTTTTTTTTTTTTTTCCCCCAAAAATAAAAAAATAAAAAATAAATTCCAAGGATGCTACTATGTATGGTAAACTTTAATAATGCCCAAACTTAATACATATGTATGGTAACCAAAAAAAAAAAAATCCTTATCTAATACATATGTATGGTAAACTTTAATATCCATATGATTGTTTATTTTGTTGTTTAATGTTTATAAACTTTGGTTGTCTCTTACGAGGTTGTGATTTAACTTGAAAATTTGAGGTTCATGAATAAACTTTAGGTTTATGAATTGATTGATTTAACTTGTTAAGAGTTTCAATTTAGATTTGATACTTGATGATTTTGTACTTCTAAGAGACCATAAAGTGTAGTTCTAGACACTTTTTTTTTTTTTGTATTTGTCTTTTTGATATATATAGTGCCGATATGTTACATTTCTAATATATTAATTTGAGCACATATTTATGAATTTTTATAGATATTTTTTTGTGATGCATATATTATATGAATTACCAAATTTTTAGGGTAGAAAAAATTTTAGGATGCCAAAAAAATTTTAGCGTCACCCCCAATATAGATTGTTTGGCTCCGCCACTGATGAAGTCTGCCTGTTGTTAAGCAAAACTATCCACATCAAACAACCTCTGCAACTCCAATTCCCTAAAACCCAAATCCATTAATGCTCCATCACCTCAGAACAACCTGCAACTATTAAACCATCTTTCTCATGTACTATATTTCATCCACACTTCATCTTGTCCTACATCACATAAGTATTTTGTTTCTCCATTTACTTTGAACACAAAATTACTAATTGCTAAACACATCCAAAAGAGACACTGGGCTGCTGGTCCTTGGTTTATGTTCATTTCAATTTAAATCCAATGAACAAGTGTTTGCTATTGTGATGAAACTCGAAAACAACTTTACTATTCACATAATAACAACTCCAAGAATATCAAATTAACAATAACTGTCAGGCTGTCTATAGTGTTCATAAAGTTTCAGACAAAGGAAGTTATCAAAGGACAACTAATTGTTAAAAAACATAAACCTGACCTAGTTAACTGTAATTTTTCTCTGATAGCAAGCAGAGGACATTTATTAGGAAATAATATATTGTGTTCTTATTGAGTTAAAGACCTAAGAAGAAAGATCAGAGGATTAGCATCACGGTATTGAGACAAACTTTATCAACAGTCCTGTATACTAGAGAGCTTATTAACTATTAACAGTAACATTGTAAGAGGCTCACAGGGCTAGAAGTCAATCAAGTATCATTTCTACTCATTGGTCCTCAACATTACATCGTGTCAGACCAACATTTGGTTAGAAGTTCTGACAATATAGATATCTCCCAGCTCATTGATTTAAAAGAAAATTAAATTATCTTTACGCCCAGTGAGTTTCAAATTCCAAAAACAATATTTGAGCCATAAATATTATCTAGCACAGGGAAGACAGACAATCATTATAACCACATACAATTTTGCTTGCATCAAGACCACCTAGAAATAAACTAATAAAAAGAGATCAGAAAGCCCTTCAAAAGAATTTAAGAAAGGAAAAAAAAAAAATCAAACTAGCAATATTAAGGCTAAGTCCAAACTATATCAAGTAGAAAAAAGACGGGGAAAAGAACACAGAAGAAGTTGAGTACTCTGATCCATGTCTCCCAGAGAGAAATTATCGCAACAGCCTCAACTTCCTTCCCTGCCTTTAAAGCACCTGCTACATGAAAAATACATGTATTAAAAAGATGAAGATAGGTTGACTATAAGATTCTTAAAGAAGTGTACAACTTTGAAGTGACAAGGTTGAAATTTATATATATATATATATATAGAAAAAATAAAAAATAATAATAATAATAATAAAACTCATTGTGTACTGCATACAGTAAATTAATTTTCCAACAAAGTTCAGACATGTCATTTAATCAGTACAGACTCGAAAAATGATTAATTCTGCCAAGTAAGCACCTTCAAAATGATGCTTCCTGCACCGCATATAACAAATTACCCACCACCTGGAAAACCCAATCTACTTAAGAATAGACACATCTTTGATGTCAAAAAGCATAGACATCTATCAAGTATTGTATACGCCACTATGATAATGTCACCACCAAGCAGAATCTTCATAGAGGGAAAATATACACACAAACAAATCAAATACATCTGACGCACTATAAACGAAACAGTCTCAAAAGATCCCGGCTAATCACTTAACAGGCTGTCAGTTTTCTCTAAGATCTTACTCCTGTGTACACACCTAACCTTTGATATCAATAATTTAACCCCAGAACTCTGTCACATATGCACTATACTTCTAAAAAGATATATCATAAAAATGATATAAAAATACACCGCCTTTTCTCTTTGCCATTCAGAGACACTCTGACTTATATGATGAGAACAACCTCCACACTGTGGTACATTGGAAAAAGGATAACTGGAAATTCTGCATGCCAAATTTTCAAAGAATTATACAATTTCCAACAACAATGATCCCTAATCCCATAAGATCATTATGGAAAAATGCATAGAAAATATTACCTAACCTAGATTCTGAATCCAAATTGTGTTTCACCAGAAAACAGAATTATTACACTCATTTGAGCCATAATATGATTGGTGGGTTCAAAATGGCAGGAGGTCACGCTATCATAGCTCATAAGCATTCTCAAGGAAGCACCACCTGCATCCAATTCCTTTTTAGTTACCACTATTGACCAGCAAATTTGATAACTCAAGCTAAATCTTCCAGAGTCATTAAGTGGTTTCAAACAGTAAAAGAGATCGACAGCAACAAAGTTATAATTTCCTTAGATTCAGCTGGATACATCAAAACAAAAGGGATAATAAGAGTTCATGTAACATGATATACATCAAACCAAAAGAGAAGAGAAATGGCACTTAGGGTTTCGTTTACAAAACCATTATAGCAAAGCTGTTTTAATTAGATTTGTTTTATACACCTTTGACACAATCCAAACCCGACACGGAAACACAAATTGTCACCCCTAGCGAAGCATGTTACTGCACAATCAATTAGGCATTACTTTGTGCTCTGGAATTAACATAATTTGCTTTGGAAATAACATTTCCCTTTCAAAATAACCATTGCATTTCCGTTAAATTCTTTCTTCCCTGACTATTGTCTGCTCGAAGATGTGTCCAGATTCCTTAGTCAAAGTCTATGATAATAGGTTCACAATTTATGCTGACAAAATGCAAACGTTTTACATAGCTAAACACATATATCACAACCCTGTCAATTACATGGACAGGTTCTGCCCATGACACTGTAACATATCGCTACAAAATTCTTGTATGATATGGTAGATTGCTCATATGATTATCCAAAGAATATATTACTTCCTCCCTGTAGTGCTGAGCAAACCTAGATGTGCTGGAGGAGTGCGCGGTTTGGAGAAGGTGGCAAAAATAACAAACCTCAGGTAAAATTTCATAATTCATCACTAACTGATTTAAAAGAAAAAATATCAAGTCCTTTAAATGCTGATAATCTAGTTAAACTTCCCAAACATTGAAGAAATCCCATATGTAAATGAGCATGAATTTTGAGCAAAAGCCAATGAATAGAAGGGAAAAAATCCCATATGTAAATGAGCATGATAAAGGCTTTAGCTTGAGAATCAACCCAAGCATACAGAAAGGAATGCTCAGTAAAAACCAATACCAATAAATCATATTCACATGCTTAGAATTAAAAAAAGTAAGGCCAAAAATGATTTTTTTTCAATTAATTTAGGTAGCCCCCTCCCCGCGGCACAACCAAAAAGAAAAAAAGAATTGCATTCGATAGTTACATGTACACCAATGCTATCTCAATCTCTGATCGATAACACCCACACAGAGAGCGAGAGAGAGATTTGGTCAGCACAGAGTTTATCGTGAACAACCCACAAAACCCTTCCTTTCTACCAAAACTATAAAATCATATGACATTTGCTCAACCCACTTCAATACCGAGAAATTTCATCAAGCCCCACCAGAAAGAGGAAAAATACCCGTTTTATCAAGTTCCGTAAGACCAAAATCGCGCAAAAAATTAATAATAACAAAAGAATACCCGAAACAAGAAAACCCATTTCTCAGCAGATAAGTTCAATCAAAAACCATAAACAAGAACAACAGAAGAAATCGCTCTAAGAAGAAAATTTCAGCAACCACGTCTGCAAAGCGGGAGAATTCAACCATCCAATGGTAGAAATGAACTCGAAAACCCAAAATTTACCAACTCTTACCGACCAGAGAGAGAGAGAGAGAGTCGACCTGCCTCCGATAACCGACAGCAAAATGAGAAAAAGCAGCTTCTGTTGGAAAAGGATTTCCTTCGAGCATGGAATTCAAGAGCAGCTGCTGATTGGTGAAAGATAAAAAAGCAGTTTCTTAACAAGCGCTTTTCGTCTGCTTTTAGATGACCATGATGACGCTACTCTCCATCAATCGACTGGAGACGAATTATGAAAATAGGAAAGAAAATGACACTCCTCCCTCCCCTTCTCTCTCACTGCTCTCAGGAGGCAACACCCAGCAGGTTAATGTGCTAAACGATGTCGTTCTATTTTCTTGTTTCTGTTCCATTACTTCCGCGCCCCCACCGGGCCATCCTCCGGGATATCCTCAGATAATTCCTCAATTTCTTCTTTTTTAATTGTTTTTGGGTTCTTTATCCTCAAACAAGCATAAGTTTTTTTAAAAAAATAAAATAAAAAATTATCTTTTCTATAGATTAAAAATATATATATATATTTACAAAAAGTAGTTCTAATTATAAAAGCAAAGCACTAGCAGCAGATTCAAAAGCATCCACATTAAAAATCCTAAATATAATTGTTGGGAATAAATTCACACTATAAGCCCACTAAATTTTGGGCCCAATGGCCAAGGATAGGCCCATGAATATTAATTAAATAGTAAGGACTATTTAATTAATTGATAGTCTTATATTCTAATTAGGATAATATTAGAATAAAGATGTCCTACTTATCTCTAGAAGATGACAATTTAAGATTATCTTTACATAATATATGTTGAATGTTTATCTTTACATGATAGCTGTTGAGTTTTATCTCAACTCTGGACTCTCAAACCAATTCAAATAAGAAGATCCAGTCCAAGTCTACTTCATCTCCCCGAGCCTATAAATAGGCCCTTACACAAGGTACTAAAGGAGCTTGAATCTTATATACTGAAATATTCTCACATAAATATTCTCACATATTATTGAGTGAGAAACTTTCTGACTTTGGCATTGAGTGTCCCCGGCCCTTGACAATATTATTTTTTTGTAGTGATTTGGAGTGCACGACGGCGTATTGAAGACCCCGAAGAAAGCGCATTCACCGTGTTGAAAACTGTTCTAACAATTTGGCGCCGTATGTAGGAACGATTAGTTTGTTTTTCATAAAATAAAAAAATTCATCACGGTACGAGCACATACTCCGGCGAAAGTCAACCGGAAGAATTCGCGGATTTGCTTCGCCCAAAGCAGATCTGCACAGTGTGGTATCCAAGCCAAAAACGTGTATTCACGTTGCTGCACGGTTCCGTGGCCGCATAGTCCCCCACACCAGATCTGCCTTAACGATTCATGAACAGCTCTGTCGTGGGTCAGAGGCGGAGTTCTCGAAACGCCCCTGCCGGAGCGCAGACCTGCAGCACCTCCAAGCCCACTGCCGTTCGCAGGAGACTCGAGCCACGCGACATCGCCGATTCACACTCCAGCCGGTTTGCGACCCACTATCGCCGGAGATTCACTCACACAGTCCAAACCGCCACTACCGAGGACACAAGTGATCAGCCCAACCAGACTGCCAGGGGCCGTCGAACCACTGCTGCCGGAACTGCCCTCACGACCAGATCGCCGCCGTCGTTCGCCGAAGCAAGCCAGACCTGCAACGTCTCCGATCTCCAAGCCCGAAGCATCAGTCTCGCAGATCGGACTGCTGAACCTCCAGACCCGCACGCCAGTGACCGTGGCTGCTGTGCGTAAAGTATCTGGTAGACAAGAAGAAGAAAAAAAAGGAAAAAAAGAAAGTGTGCTGCGCAGGAGAAAGAAAAAGAAAGAAAAAAAAAAAAAAAAAAAAGTGTGCTGCGCAGGAGAGAGAAGAAGAAAAGAAAGAAAAAAGAAAAAAGAAAAGAGAAAAGAGAAGAAATAAAAAATATATATATAATTGCACGTGAAGGCCAAGCCGTACGTTGGAGGATTTGGAGAAGAAAATTGGTGTTTGGCAACAGGTTTTTCTTATTCATCTATATTCCTGTTTTAGTTTTGGAATAGCTTATCCTGATTTAAGTTTATATTCCTATTCTAGTTTAAGAATAGCTTATCCTGATTTAAGTTTATATTCTTATTCTGGTTTAGGAATAGGTTATCCTAATTTAAGCTTATATTCTTATTCTAGTTTAAGAATAGGCTATTCTAGTTTAAATTCCAAATTTGGTTTTGATTGGTTGTGAGAATAAGGTAATTCTTATTCCAAATTATTACATTTTGGGGATACTCTATCACGGGTAAGAAGAAAAGGAAAAAGCAAAAAGGAAGAAAAATTCTGCCATGGTGGCTACGCGAACGGAAATGGCCAACCATGTTGGTCCATTGGTCCAGCCTAATTCGAAACTGGTCAACCACGCCGGCCAGGTTGACCCGATAGATCCATTTATCAGCATCAACCCTGTTGATCTCATAGTTCAGCAGGGACCGGTTCAACACAACATACCTCCCTGTCGATCGGAAATGGGAGATCCTGAACGCTTTGCGGCAATGGCAGCGCAAATCGAAGCCCTGACACGGCAAAACGCAGAACTCTGTCTACGAGTATCAGAGCAATCTCATCGCAAGGAAACCCGTGGTAGGCGGGACGAAGAAGAGCACAACAACCGTGTTGGCACTCATAATCAACCAAGAAGAGGAGACCACGAAGAGAACTTCAAGCAGCATGCAAGTCGAAACGAGGAAAATCGGGTGAATGATAGCAAAATCAGTGGTACCCAAGATAGACATGACGAACTCAACAGGAGGATGGCAGAGTTTGACAAGAGGTTCACCAACCTGGAGATGGAGCGAAAGAATAAAGGGAAGGACACCTTCGTGGAGAAGATGTTGCAGGGAACCAGTTCACCTTTTTCCCCACGTGTGGAGGAATATAGGTTGCCTGAAAAATTCAAGGCTCCTCCTATGATGAGTTACAATGGGGTCGGAGATCCAGTTGAACACTTGGAAGATTTTCGGTCACATGTGTGCCTCCTTGGCATCCCAGATGAGGTGGCTTGCAGGGCCTTCCCTCTCACTTTATCAGGAAGTGCCCGAAACTGGATCAGGAAGCTGCCCCCGAGCTCAGTCGACAAATTTGAAGATCTAGGTCGGGTATTCTTAACTCAGTTTATGACTTCACGGATCCGGAAGAAACCACCATCCTATTTGCTGACTCTGAAGCAGCGCAATGATGAAACCTTGAAGCAATTCATAACTCGATTCAACCTAGAGAAGACAGAAATTGAAGAACCCTCAGATGACCTGATATACTCGACAATTTATCATGGGCTCTTGACCAAAGAACCGGTGATGAGGAAAATGGCACGAAAACCACCAAGCAATCTACAAGAATTGATGAGCAAGGTACAAGAGTTCATCAATGAGGCTGATGTTCTGGAGGCAATAGATAGCACGAGACATCCGGGGCAAAAAGAAAATAAAAACAAGGAAGACTACTTCCGGGATTGGGTGTAGCAGTGACAGGAAATAGCAAGGAACGCG